>NW_027185374.1:7455103-7630103 GCF_022577435.1 Embiotoca jacksoni
CGTGAGCAAACCTAGAAGACAATTTGTAACATTTCAGAAAATGAACAACAATTTACAGAGATATTATTCTACAGAAAAAAACACATATAACTGTTTACTGTACCGTAACACATTGTTGCACAACAGGCAGGCCAAAAACACAATGCTGTTGTCTTTTCCAACATTGACAGTCTACCAGTCCAAGTTAGAATATTACAGCCAAATTCAATCAGACTCATCTTCTTCCACCCTGAATTAGAGCATATGAAACATGCCGCCATGGTGGACGTGATTACAGCTTCCTCATTTTACTATGACTGTGTCTGGAAAAATGTCCTAAAGACACCTTATAAATATCATCAATATACACGGGAGCACTTGGCACAGCAAGGCTGTGGTTATTGGTTAAAGGCTGCTCAAATAGTTTCAAAATTCAATGACCATCAGGATGCAACAACTAGAAACAATCCCCAAAAGAACACCTCTACCCCTATGTATTCATGCAGTGAATTTGGATCTGGTACCATTAGGCTAATAAACACATGTGGATAAAGTGAAAGAGTTGCAATATAGCACCAAAACTTTAGGAAAAAGTACACTTGTTACATGAATTGTGTTACGTACGTGACCAGGGGTGTGGTGCTATTTTCTGAAGTACAATAGCACCCCTGTGACACACAGATGTTTTTCTGTTCCTTCGGTGATGTAACCACTGTGGTGGCAAGTTTACATAAAATAGTCAATAATGTATATTTCTACTGCTTTAATTGTCAACAGCATAATCAGGCTATTTTCAGCGGTTGTCCTGGATTACTTATCTGAAGTATAATTGTCCGATTTAAATTGCAACAGGTTCCTGAAAGTGTTTCACAATAAACACCTTGTTAAGAAATGAAAGGTTTCTGTCTACTGAAACACTAGACAGCTTTTATTTGAAAACAGATAGAGGAAGTGTATATTTGCATTAATGTGTAATGCAGCAACTTCAACAGCGCCAACAGTAGCAGAACAAAACGAGGCTTCAAGTTGACGTTGTGAGTCAATCAATGTCAATATGGCATCTTTGACCATTCTATTTGTGGCTATTTGTCATGCAAACATATAATTTAGAGATGATTTGATCTTCAAGCACTTAAAAAATATAAAAAGAATTTCAACCAGATCAAGACAACGGTGACCATATTATATCACTTGGCAGAGCATCACCCGACTTCCTCTTTTGCTCCCATCATAATATCTACAGACACTAGAGGTATCTTTAACCCCTTTAAACAACCGACCAGTGTTGCCGGGCTGTCATATCCTACTCGAGCTGAATCCCAGCCAGTTCTGCTTTCTACATTGCAGAATGTAACAATAGGCCTTTGAGCACGGTCGCTACACTTGGAGAAATGTTCCCATAATTGCAGTAAATTACAGTACACAGTGGGATGAAATAATTACACCTGTTTTATGCAGAATGCCTTCACTGAAGATATTTCTGGTCCAAGTGGGGATTTCCTGATGTCAATTGCTTGCCTTAATACTGAATATTAACAAAAGATAGATTTTGAAAAGGGATGAAATGCAGCAAAAAGATGGCATAACGAAGACAAAGGAAATTGAGCTGGTTAATCCTGGCAGACTTTTCATTTCCTTTTAGGAAAATTTGATTTTAAAAGTGCACGGGCCAGAATACTTGTTAAGTGGACATGTTTTTTTTCAAGAGAGTGTTGTCAGCATCTCTGGTAAGTGTTACACTTATTAAACAGAAACTGCAGTCTGTCAGCTTCCAAACCATGTGGTGTCCAGAATGGAAGTGAGTGGAAGTGGGCTTGTCTAACGAAACAAATGGATGTAAAAAAAAGTGTAACACAACTTCCTGAGGAAAAAAAACAACAGAAAGTGAAATCATTCAAGAAAGAGAAGTACGCAAGTTCTCAGATCCCAACTTGGTCTACTCAGTCATCACTCAGCGGAGAAAAACAAATAAGCGAGAAGAATAAAGTGAATCTCATTTGCTCTGGTCTTTCGGACAGGAAATAGTTGGTTCAAGCTCTGTGGTTTCTGGGGCAGCAGCATTAAGAATCAGACATTTTCTTTAGTGACCCTCCTGAGATTTACTATTGAAAACCAATTAAGTCTTCCGTGTGCTGATGTGCTTGGAAGGGATCATTGGAGGGAGTGAGAAAGGTCACCTGTTTCTTGTCTCGGCATTGCAAACACACAGACACACATATTTATGCACGCAGCTCCAAAAAAATGATCACACAAGCACAGCCATGAGCGGGACTTCTCCCGGTGTCACCTATATGATTAATGGTGTTAGGACCTGACTAGTGTGAACGAGGCGGAAATTAAGTGAATCCCCAAGAGCTGCTCTCTCAACTCCCATTAACAGTTTACCATGTATATGTTATGGATGGATGCATGATAACAGTACAGTGGAAACTTGGAGGAGATATTGATCACCAAATTAAATCTGGACAAATTAGACAGGAATGGGGACAAACTGGCTTCTGCCTGCAGGCATGTCTAAAAGTTTATTTAACTCTCCACTTGCAGAGTCCAGTTCAAGAAAGATATATCTGCAGTTTGAAATGATCAATGAGCATGAGCACTGTTTCATTAGCATTCATGATCATTATCAAAGTAAAGACAATTATATCATTCCATTTAAATTATGAGTCATTTGAGGTGTTTGCTTCCAAAAATCATCAACTTTTACAAAGTGGATTAATTTGGAAGGAGTCCTGCATGAAGTAGGAAATTAGCATGAAAAGGGTCCTGAAGCTGTGCCAGTGCAGCTTCAAAACTCCCAGTCGATCTGATAACTTGTGAGCATTTGAAGGAACACAGAATAAGAAGCCTTAAGTGTAACCTTTCTGGGTTTAATTAGGGACAGATGCTAGGAAAGACTGTTTTTTTGGGCAGTATGATACTTGATGAAACAGAATAAAAAACATATTTTTTAAAGCTTGACTCTCAATCACTTTAAGAATCATGAGTCTGGAACAGCTCGTGGATCTCAGAAAATGTTACTCCAATTACTGCCGTTAAACAGACTCACAGAGCTGACAGGGAGATGATCTTTTTTGCTTTTTAGTTTTTTCTCAAAGAGAAGAGAAGAGAAGAGAAGAGAAGAGAAGAGAAGAGAAGAGAAGAGAAGAGAAGAGAAGAGAAGAGAAGAGAAGAAGAAGAAGAAGAAGAAGAAGAAAAGGAAAAAGAGAAGAAAGAGAAGAAGAGGTGTGAACCTTTGTGGATGAGAACAGTTAATTAGTGGTTAATGTGATCATTTCTTTGCTCTCCTGTCAAATGGAAAGCTACTATGTGTCAGAGAACCTTCTCTGGCCTTGTTAGCTCTAAATGTGTCAGCTCATTCTTATGGTTTCCGTGGTAACATGCCCATTAGACTGGTCATAACCCCATATATTTCACACTCACCGGCAGAGCACAGTATATTGGTGTCATTGGTTTGTGTATGTGTAAAGGACACTGAATATAAAGTTGACTTCGGTCGACTTTGGTTGGTGTAATTTTAGTTGGCATTAATACACAGGGATTAATCTCTTAGATAATTACATTGACCGACTATTAGAGATACTCATTACACATTAAACCAACAAGCTAATCCTTAGAGACTTTTATTTATCAAAAGTTTGCCTGTGAATCAGCAAATAAGGTGCAAGGTTGGCCTCAGTCTACCCAGTAGAGTTAAACATGGCATAAGAAGCAATGATTGGAATCCATAGGTGATGGTTGGACACGAGCAACCGGTTCGATATATTGACCGGGACAGACTGATTTAACTGCACAGAAGAGCTAAATCCAGACTAGTCGATAGCAAGACTACCAAGAGCCACTGATTGTAGACTTATAGTGAGTGTCCCGTCTGTGGCAGACTAAACGAGTTACTGTTGAGATAAATAATAAAAAAAAAAGTTGCCAGATATAGTAGAGTGCCTCTACATATTGGGCTGGAAATCATTAAAAAATAATTTTGATACTTGTTGCTGAACAATACTTTTTTTGATACCATCAAACTTTTGATACCATTTTGATACTTTTTTTCAGAAAAAGAAAATGACATGACACATTACGGTACAAACGTTTAGTTTTCATGTAGAGGGAGAGAATATAATCAAGGTTGTTTTTCGTTGCTACAATTTTACATTTCATAGCCATCGCTTGGAGCGACAATTTACCAATGTTTCCTGAATGCTTCGCATGCTACCGGTAGATCTGCACACAGGGAAGCCTGAAGTTACTGGAGTGAACACAACTCAGACAGTTATGTGGCTGAAAATGAGTTTGAAAAGAGAGAAACAAAGTGTTTTATTAGAAGAATTTCTTCAGTTGAAATCGAGTGATTTTATCAGTTGAGTCTATGTAACACTGTATATGCTCACTGATGCTGATGAGATTTACTCCTGCATAAAGAACTTTATGCATTTTAAAATGATAACGGATTAGTGTGAATGTAGCCTATGTCGTGAAATTTGAATGACAAGGCATTTTTTGATACTAGATAGTACCAAAGCAATTGGGTCAGTGCCATAAAAGTAGCGAAGGTCGGTACCCAGCCTTATCTGTGCTGTACCTACGAAAACTATAACACCTACAAAATGTCCTAAAACTAGTAGATAAGTGGTTAAACAAGTAAGCCAAAAGAGGATACACACTTAAAATAATAAACTGAAAGCAATAACAAAATGGTTGAAAGATTTCCGCTTCTGCAACTCCAAGTGATAATAGAATACAAAGATCAACATATTGTGGTGTTTCTTAACATCCATTTTAAGATCCCGTTAGAATGAACATGATGCATGGTGCTTATGAAGGAGCACTCAAGCTCATCTGACAGGGATGTGGGGGTACATCTGTCTTTATAGGCTGTAAGTGTGCACTACTCTTTCCCTCTGCCTGTAGGAACTGAAATGAAAGATGAATGCGTGTCTGTGTTGACACCGGTTTTTCTTCACCGGCGAAAATGCTGACTTTCAGCTGGCAGCTCCCTGCTTTCCAGTCCCAGAGCTCCTGTCCCGACTGCTTCCTATTTGATCAGCTTCAGTTCCACTGGGACGACCTTTGCTGGGTTAACAAAATGTCACATCTGATTTCACTGCGGGCATCGAGTAACCTGAAGATGTAAGCCAAGTTCCACTGACATAGACTGACACCAGCACACTGACTAAAGAAAAGTGTCTTTGCATGCCAACAGACCAGCAATTCATTTGTCTCCACGTTGATAGGTTTCACTAGTTTTGTTCTTTCAGGGCTTTCTGAGCTTCAGTCGAGCTACTAGCAGCTCAGTCATGATAAAACATGTCAATTTTCACTGGTCCAATCATCTCTCACTGCAGCCAAACATAATTGGCAATTTTTTTTTATGTGCATTTCAAGTGCAGTGATTAGAATCTATCTTCACTGCTGCTGCTGTTTTCTTTACTTTTTAAAAAATCTTGCTGCTTTTGCTTTTCTTCCTGTTCTCCTATTGCTGTGTGCCTTAATTTCTTTGTAATTTAAAGACAGTTATTATATGATTACATCTAACTAAAAGTGTTCTGTTGCAAACAGCTGACTTAACTACATTTAATAATGTGGAAAAACAAATACAACACTGTGAATATCCTAAATAACTGGATATTACAGCTTGTTTGTGAAGATTAGTGTGAAAGATGCTTGTTTGCTCCATTTTAAAGTGGCTTTTTTTTTTTCTTTTTTTTTTTGTCCTTTTAACTACAAAGCAAAAGACAAAAAAAAAATGCAAAGGAAGAATGTCCACAAAGAGGATTCTCTTTCCCGCACTAAAATGTTTGAGACATTCCAGCTGAGGTTCGGCTAAAGCTGGAAACTTTACCTGAACAGGTGCACCATTGTGCTCCTTCTTGCCTTTTCACCAAGATAGCAATCTTTGGACTCAGTTGGGTAACTCTCCCGCTACGCTGACACAGGCCACTCTGTTCATCATCACTGTCTCTATTTCATCTGTTCATTCAGTCTGTCATTTTCTTCCCCTTCATTCATCCAGATCCAGCAGCTCAGACCCATGTTAGCTGAGAACAGGACAGCTTTGAGACAGTCCAGAGAGAGGCTTGGCATCATCTTCGATTTCTGCGGGAGCATTAATGAGATGGCCTGCTTCACACCGGGGGAATTCATCTGTGTGCAGGAATTACCTGCATAATTGACTGAAGAATCAAACCCAAAGGCATCAGGGTCCATCATGCTAACCTTTTTCTTTGTTTATTTTTTTTTTGTATTATCACCTACTGCTGCTGCTCGCCTGGAGGTTACGTCAATGCCTGATCAATTGCTTGTCTTAGGCTGATGACAAATGGTGCTTGCAGTTTCTTTTATGAAAATCAATTCGTCCATATGCCCCTTTACTTCAATCACCTCTTACTGCAAGCTGCCTTTGCCCTGTGGCCAATCCCTCCAATGAAAATGATAATTAGGAGCAATAGTATCCAATTGCTTCTTCACATATTGGTGCTGACTGAATTAACTCTCTGATTGAGAGTGCCAGACCGAGTAAGAAAAGACGATACATGCTTTGATAGTGTGACGGCATGTATATTTCAGTTACCTACATAACACAGTGTTGGAAGTATGATTGCATGCTTGTGTGTGTGTGTGTGTGTGTGTGTGTGTGTGTGTGTGTGTGTGTGTGTGTGTGTGTGTGTGTGTGTGTGTGTGTGTGTGTGTGTGTGTGTGTGTGTGTGTGTGTGTGTGCATCCTGTCTAAAATAGGAGTGTGTGGGAGTTCTCTGTGCAGACCTGTCAACTGACAGACATATTCATGCCTCTGTGAACTAAAATGTCTCGAAGCAAATTCCGCTGGGAAGGAAGGGGCGAGCAACACTTCATTCAATTCATTCACACTTACCACATCCAAATCTCTCCCCTTTTTTACTCAATTAATTGTGTTGTACGGGTCTATTCTGCTCAACTGCGGTCGAGCACTAACAGGTTTCGTATGTTTTGATTCCTTGTGATTTAAGCTTTGAGGATTTTCTTTAAAGGGAAAAAAAAAAAAAAAATCTTGGTTGCAGCTTTTCAAATGTGAATACGTTTTGGTTCATTCTTTTAGAGCAAACTGGATATGGTTGGTCTAAACAAGACATGTCTCCTTAGAATCTGTGAAACTGTGATGGTTCATGAAAGTTGGCATCAGTCAAATTCTATTCACTACTGATTCATTTGTTTTTGTTTTATTTTTAAATGTATGCATCTATCTATCCATTATCTATACCCACTTTAGTCTGAACACGGTCTGATAGGCCACGCAGGCACGAGGAGAACACGTCACCTCCACACAGAACGGCCTCAGCCGAGGTTCGGAACCAGAACCTTCTTGCTGCGAGTGCTAACCACTGCAGCACAGTGGCGGCGATGTCTACATTTATTCATTGATTAAAGTTAAACTAGGACAAAATGTAGCGACATAAACTTGCCTCAAGTCAAAGGTGATGTCATAAAATGTCTTGTTTTGTCTATAAAAGTATGTCCAAACCTGAAGTTATTCAGTTTACTGTCACATACGCCAAAGAAAAGCAAAAAGTCCTCACAATGGAGAAGCTTAGAAAATTACCAATAAACGTACTTGCTCACTAAACTTGGTAACTAACGAAATAACTAACTGTTTTAGCTCTCATTTCATTTCTAATCTACAAGCACCAGTCAGAGATACATACACTCCAATCTGTTTCTCACTTTGTCTTCCTGTGGCACTCATGCAGACACACGCATCACAGCCACTCTCAGAAAGGCCTCGGAAGAGACTCATTTCCATTGACTGTCTTCCTGAAGTTTCTTTTTAGATTCAGCTTCTCATCACTCAAACCGTCAGCGCTCGTTTGAACAATTGTAATTCTTAAGGATTGAATCACTTCCAAACAATAATGGTCTCAGGTCCATTATTTCAACCCAGTGCCATGTGATACTGATCTAGAGCCGATCAGGGGGAGCAAGATGTGCTGCCAGCTTCAGTCTAAATGACTCCAGCGGGTTCACACTCCTCCCTGCATGTAAGCGGGGATCAAGTATTATTTCTATTCGACCACAGGTGACTGTGTAGATGTACAGCAGACGAGACCAGGGTTTGAATTACAGTTTGTTTTCTTTCGGCTGCGGGTGAGACGGCGGCTGTGAGGGTTTGCAGATATATTTACTTGCGTATATATTTACTGTGTTACATCTGCAACACAGACACATGCAAACATCATTACATGATTTAGACATTCTCTAAATACCACCCCTACATAGCACAGGTATTATCTTTCTACACACACACACATGCAAATACATCAATCATTAGCTGAAACATGGATCCAGTGGACTGACTATAAATGCATCACAATGTACAATATGCCACCAACCAGCAGAGGCATCTGAGTACATATCAAAACTATTATTAGGTTGTATTTGAGCAGAGATTTTAAACTTAAATTCATATTGTTTCTCAGGAATCCTGCTCGCCGCTGTAATGCAAACCCATAATGAAAGCCCTTATACAGAAGACTGTAATGGAAAAGCTCACAAGTCAGTTTGTTTAAACTGCAAACATTTGCATTGGTATTGTACGACATACTGGACTCATGTTATCTCATATTTCCATGCTTTCTTGGCTATTTACAGTGCAGCGGTGTCCAGGGTCGGACGAAGGCCTTGGCCACTCTCAACATCAATAGATTTGAAGGGCTGTGATTGTTGTAGCTGGAGCTCATAGTGGGACCCACGGCTTTCATCAATACACACCAGACAGCACAGATGATGGGAATGAGCACGGCCACAGCAAGAGCCCTAAAAAAATATGCTACACAGGAGATTTAAATCATATTCTTTACAGTTCAGTGAAGTTTATTGTGGGATGTTTCAGCTAAACAAAGATGAATAAATAAAGAAAAAGAATTTGGATAATTTGTTAAAGCGCAGCGCCATAGTGCCTAAAATAAATGCCATGACACTGATACCGTGGGCTCTCTTACTGTCTATTTGTTCTAATCACTGTCTCAAACACTGTTATAGCACAGCTGCTTTGAATATGGATTGAACAAGAAAAGACAGATCTAAACCCTGCAGTAGCTCGCTGTGCACTCAGAGGAGATGTTTAGCACTTACTGCTGTGGGAGATAGAGCTTTAGCCGACTTTGTTGGCCAGACAGAGTGGTGGTGATAATGGCCTGCTGGCCTCTCCCAGATCCTGTTACACTGCTGGGGACACACAAGCTGCTCTGTATTTAGCAGCAGTCCTCTCTGCTGCAGGCTCAGACTGTAACAGAGCTAGCGGCCACTTCCTCTCACCTCCCAACAAAAGTCAGACGGAACAAAGAGCTCTGGAGGAAATGAACATTGAAGCCTTGAGTCTGCTCCAGACCGCTGATTCATTACACTTTTATTCACTACGCAGACAACAGCGTGCAAAGACATTCAAATATTTTTTTTATAATTAAAATATTGGAGTGACTGTGATTTCCTCCTGTCTTGGCCACAGGCAGACTTGATGCATACAAGCACTATGTGATCTGTTCGGGGTTCTGTTCAGGCCAGAGAAAGCAAACATGCTTTTCTCTGCCTGTCCCTCAGATTTAGACAGATATTGCTAATGAACAGATTCACTTCAGATCTTTAATTAGACCTGATGGACTGAACATGCCTCCATCAAATCTTCTGAAAACAAATGCTCAAATGTGGATTACAATCTACATTTTCCAACATAAACATCGTTTAAAGGCTGTATTTGACACAGAACGGTCCTTTTCACAAATGTGTGGGATTTACAATGAACTAAAGACAACGATGACACAGAGACACCTGAACATGCTGCCACTCAACAGCTGCCATTAAACTGGAATTCATATGGAAGTTGGACCTGGACAACCTGATCAATGACTTCTCTTTAAAGAAGTTTAGAGTACAACTGGTAGCTTAGGCAGGATATTTTAGCCTGTTCTCCTTCCCAGGACATCAAATAATGCCGCTTTGTCACAGCCAGTGGGGTCAAAGGTACCTTACGTCTTATGTGCCGTGTTAAGGCCATTCAAAGAAGGTCATGTGATGAAGTACAAAGAGGGGTATTGTCAGTTTAGGACGAAAATTGGAGGTGGTTGAATGGAACAAACCCAGGACTTTTAACCAGGAGACCAGTGTTCAAGTCCATGAAAAAGCAAAAGTCAACGAGGATGTCTTTTAAGTAACCCAAACCAGGATCTGTTCCGAACTCTAACCAAGTCATTTTGTTGCCCAAACTTAACCAAGTGCCAATCGTGTCACATCTAACTCAAAGATCTTTTCCTAACGGTAACCGTGTGGTTTTTGATGCCTAAATGTAAGACACCTTGTGCGTGTTTATGAGATGTGAAAAGCTTTTAAAAAATACAGAATTATTTGATACCCTGAAATGAGAGCGGACTGGATATTGTTTACTGTGGTTTTGTGTGGTTGTAGCTGTGGCTCTGCACAACATTTGATGCTCATTTTATGATCTTACACAGTTTGTTGTTGGTGGTTGTATTTAAAATAGGATTTGTGTTTTGACTTCTAAAGATGTACTGTGTATACTCTGCTGTAGGAGTTTAGAAAGAAACAGACCTAAAGTATTAATCATTCATCAAAATAAGACAATTTCAAAGTAATAGATGGTGTGTGGTTGTGGGTTTCCCTGCATTATGATCGTGTGATGAAACTCCATGTGCACACAGTACACGTCTGCTATTTGTGGGTGTAAGTAAGGGTCCGTGGTGAGTTTGTGTCCAGTTGTCCGTGGTCATGATAATCCTTCCATGAGTGTTGCTGCTGATGCACAGCACTTCAACCTGGCCATCTTTGAAAATGACTCGCATCATTTATCCGGTATTTTAGCTGCATACTGAAGCTCCAGGATTAAGGTTGTTTCCCAGCTTTGTTTTGGAGTTCTGAGAGATTTCCATGTGTTTCTCTGCTGATAACAGCAGTTGCATCAGCTCAGACATTTGTAAACTACCTTCTTTGGCAAGACTCCAGACATTAATTTGTTCCCCCTTCTCTGCTGATTGTGATTACCCCTTTTTGCAAACGCCTCCTCAAGCAGACATGCCTCTGTGTGTGTGAAATTCACCAATATAACAACCAAACAATTTGATTTTGAGTAGCACTCCTCTGCCTGTGTGTGAACATGTGAGTCGATGTTATACTCAGTCAGCTATAAGTAGGAATCATGGATGGGTAAGCTACGTGATCCTTATGTCTTGTTTGAAACACATGTCAGACTTAATGGAAGCATATCTGAATTATCCAACCACCTTCAGTCTGCACATCCTGCCCTCCTATAATAGTGTCTGCGCTTGATGTCTTACTTTGTCATAAAAAATGGAAAGATGTGAGGATGAAGCCTACAGTGCAGAACACTAAATCATTAAGACTTTCCATTTTCTAGATGCATATTACAGCCTGAACTTCACAGGCAGGCCATTTCAGACAGACATTTGTTTGGTTGTCAAATCGACAGAGAGAAAGCATGTAATTTTGTTTGTCAGACACCTACTGTACAGGGCATGGTGAGTTGCTGATTACATTTTTATCTTCAATTCAGACAGAGGAACAGGAGGGCAGAGGCAGCGTCACAATACACCCCATACAGTGGGCAAAGAGGCCGAACGCGGAGTAGATGTTACCTGAACGCGGGTATGTCGAAGTTAGTTATATGGTAAAGTGTACATAAAAGCTGGGACATGTGATTAACTGCTTGGTTGGTGCTGAGGAGAGGGAACATGCTGTGCAGGAACAAGCTAATCTGCTGATTTAATAAAGAGACAATTTGAATGGATGGTTTGGAACAGTGGGGCCTGTAGCAGTGACCAGGGGCTTTAACGTGTACAAAGAACAGGAGTGGATGTCTATCGAGACTCTCTGGTGGTCCTTTTTTCTATATTTCCATTTCTCGCCCCCAAATGAGTGGAATACTCTTACTGCCTCAAATAACTGCAATAAAGCCATTATTTTGCATTCTTATTTTTTTCTTTTTCTTTACAGTCATATATTTTCCTTGTGTTATCATATGTTGCAACATGTGGTATACATTTGTCATATATGTGATCACGTGTCCCATGGGGAATTCTTTTTTTTCTGCAAGGGTTCAAAGAGCAATCTAAGATGGGGTTAAATACTATGAAATAATACTAAATATTTTAAATACAGAGATTAGAAGACAAATTAAAACCAATATTCAACCAGTTGATGACTGAGCCGCATGAGGCATTACCAAAGTAAGATACAACTTTTCCAGCACAGTTTATTATAAAGAAAAAAGCATGTACAAAATAACTGAACAGGTTTCAGAGCAACAGTAAATACTTTTTTTAAGCTTTTCTGCCCACCATTCTCTCACTGCAAATCAGCCAGCTATTTTTGTTTATATGAAGTGGATGATCATGAGCGCTCTGCTTTGCTCACCCGACCTAAGAGTGTGTGATTTATTTCTGTGGCCAACCGTCACACAAAGGTTGCCTCTCGCCATACTGACAAGCGGCCAATCTAATCAGCCTGAATGATGATGGGTGGACACATGCTAATTAGCATTAGCAGCCTGAGCAGGGTAAAACAAAGGGCACAGGTTTTTTTGTCATGCTTCGGTATTCTATGCAGTACATGTGTTTGTGCATCTGTGTGGGATTTGTGTCTGTACACTTGTAAATGGACACGATGATAGAGAGCGCTCCTCAGTGCGAGATATTTTTTGTGTTGTGTTGTGAGTATGTCCTCCACACAGAAAACGTATGAATCATAACCGACTAGCCGGAGCCCGTGGGCAGGGTGGCAGAAGTTCAGCAGAGGTCAGACGAGCTGCCCACACACTGCGACGAGCCAATGAACACAGCGGCGTGCTCCAAATCCTTAATGACGTTCAGACACAAAATTCCGCCGCCGCTCAAAGACAATATGAAGTAACTTGAGCTCTACGAGAAACAAGAGCTCAAAAAGAGGCGAGCGAGAGCAGCCTTTCCATCTGGAGCCCATTTCAAGCAAGTCTGTCGAGAGTGATTGTATCTGAGTCTGACAATATTCAGCTGAAACGCAGGACTCTTGAGTAGCACAATGAAAGCACTTCTGAAGCTTTTTACCCACATGTCTTCATGAGTCCAACATCTCATCTCGCCTCGGTGAGTGTGTCGGTTTCCTGCAATTTGCATGAATGGATGAATGCGGCTAAGGAGGCCCTCGAGCGAGAGCAGAAGGAGCAGAAGGAGCGGGGCGAGCTTTAAAGAGTAAAGAGCATAAAAAAATTAAACCAGCAGACGAAACAACAACACAGTAAAAATAAGAGTTTTATGAATTAAAGGACTTGCACAGTATAAAATTTAAGATTTAAATGTTGATAGATTTTTGTTACCTATGTGTCTCCCACTGTCGACATGACTCTGCATAACCAATCCCATTATTTTCAACTGGCTTTTTTAATTGGATAAAATAAATCCTCCGGGTTTTGTTTCAAGGTGAAGTTAACAGCACAGAGATCCTAACAAAACCTTCATTGTTCTGACCAGATCCTCAAAAAGTGTGAAGGAGAAATGGCCTGAAAAGTGCCTTCCATTCATGGCAGCTGATGTCTGGTATTATCTGCGCCTCTCGACTGACATCTTCCTTTGACCTCACATCATCTCCGTGTCCTTCCTCCATTCCTCTCAATCTTTCTCTTTGCCTTCTGCAGACCGCACATAAAAAAAAAACTCTCTTTTCCTGTCCTTTGACTCTTTCTACTTGCCTCCCTCTCTCCTTTCCCTCCTTCCTTTCCTCATCTCATCAACTCCTCAGACACTGTGTCTCACTGGTGCTCCCATTACAATGCCCAGGGTGCATCACCACTCCATCTTCCAGTAATGGATTTCCAATGCTTCGACCATCTTACCCGTCACGTGGTCATGTCTCTTCCCTGGGTAGCTTCACTCTGTAAGCTGTTTAGAAATGCATGAATCCTCTCTGTGTTATTGTACTCATTCCGTCATTACTCAGTCCCCAGACGGAGCAGCAAGTGCACGACCCCCACTCGCTTCTCCTGCTGCAGAGTCAGACTGATGAAGACTGTCACGTCTCATCTCAAGACTGACTAGCTCCAAAAGCTATTTAAAATTGAGCCATTATGTAGGGATGATGTATAGTAGAAGAACAGAGAATAATGAAGGTTATTGTTCAAATCGTCACTCTGTAAATGGGAGATTAACTGAATTTGGCTTTTTAACTGCTCCACAATGGGCCAACTTCTTGTTCAATTGTATACCAGATTATAAAAAATGTGTGAACGAATTCTTCTCTCATTGCTGTCAATCAATAGCATTTTGAATTTGAATTACTTTCAAAAAAACTATATATGTGCAGATTCTGACAGAATACCATTGTTCTCACACACACAGCAACACACACATCAATCAATTACATGAATTATACTTGCGACATAAAGACTACTGCCAGTTGCACCTGTAAGAATGCTCTACGGTTGAATATCAGTCATTACAATCAGTATTGTGTACACAGACAGTATAATTCATGGTTGGGCTCACACCCACACATGGCTTTCATATCATTCCCCCCAAAAAAGCCCTCCTGTTTCCTTTCACATTGATCATTGTCTGAATAGAGACTTGTTCACACTGTTTCTTTAATATGTAATAATGCACAGATAAAAAACAACCCGGAAACAATTCAAACTCGGGAATTGTGGGCTTACCTTTGGTGTTTTGGTGCACTTTCCATTTCTGGCATCCTTTATGTATGCTATATCTAGGAGGTCTGTATCCTGTAAACAAGAACAAGCACATAAAAAGCAGTGTCAATGTCAACCAAGTGGTAATTCAAAGACTTCAAAGACTGTTCAGGACACAAAGACATTTTATACTCATGGAAGTTACTGGGAGCCAAGGTGATAGGAATCATTTCAGGAACCCTTTCTATTTTTAAACCTGCCACCTGTGGCGGATGGCAGTGCATGTTTGTGTCTGTGTGTGTCTAAACAGCCACAAGTGTTCAAGGTCCCACATTAGCCTTAAACGGGCGTCACGTGGGAGTCATTCAGCACAGACAGATGCACCCTTAATGACTGTCTGCGCTGCAAAAATGTCAAATTAGGACAAAAGTGTAATGTTCCCATGTTGACTGATGACCCGGCTAAATGAGCAGAAGCTCCTCACAAGCACACAACCAAATATTCTAAGTAGTTTTAGGAGTATTGATGCAACAAGCCAAAAAATGAAAAGTACTGACTGTTTTCTATGACAGATAATGTCATCAGTTGCGTTATAGCGCTGGAATCATTGCTGGCAAGGACTAATAAAAAAGAAATTAGATGCAAAACACTTCACACATACACAATGTTCTGCTGGTGCATCATGCTCAGCCATAACACCTTGGTCCAGCTTGGCTGGACTCAGCTGTGTGAGTGGTTTCAACTGGCAAAGACACACAACATGGCACCCTAATGAAGTCAGCCTTGAATATCAGCATTATGATTAAACCAAAAAGTTAAGCAAAGCTGTCTTTAGAGCATTTTAACAGTCACAATAAATTTAAACAGAATCTGTGGTCCATTATTAATACAGTTGCTCCAATATTTCACATTATTTTTAATCCACGGCCACAGTGGGACAGAAACGTAAACAGGAGTGGCGAAATATTAAGCAACATGCACAAGAAATCTGAACTGTCCTTCTTTTTTCTTCGATGACAGAAGTATTTTTTTCTTTAAATTAAAGCTAAAAACATGATTTTGAAGAAATTCTTGGTGATCTAAACTTTGTATTTATCTCTTCCGCTATATAGCAGGTTTACCATAGGAAAGGCACCCACTCTATGTCCATCTACAAATCATCACACACCACACACACAGCATGCATCCATCAATCCATGGACAGGCTCTGTTTCATGCATATTTGAAAACCTTTTGTCCCTTAAACTGCCTACAATGTGTTTAGCAAAAAATATATAGAAAATGTAATCCCACAGAAGGTCCCTTGGTATCTTCCTTCAGTCACCACAGCTCTTATCAATCTGGATTATCGCTCCCTCCATCTCTCTGAGAGGGCACCGGGCCATGAGGTGGAAAATTAACCACAGAGAACGTTTGTGTCCACTCAGCATTATCTGGAGAGACAGGAGGCGAAGGGGGCTCAACTCAATCTCCAGCCGCAGCGCCGCTATCTGATCATCTCAGGACCATGAGGTTGTTGGAAAATTGCACCTGCCTACTCTCCCTTATCTACAAATACATGCCAATAGGAACCCCCCTGGAGTATTTACTTAAATCCTTATATTTAAAAATGGGGTTTAACTTTGCCTGCAAATTCCACTAGATGTAATAGTTTAAATTTGTCATTCATTCTGATACTGAAGGTACAATGATGATACATAGCATTATTCATTATTTCCCCCCTTGAAATATATTTAAACCAAAAGGTTGTACAGGCAGCATAGGATCTTTAGGTTTTCAAAGTAAAAGCATATTTAACCAAGGTAGAATTAAACATGAAAACAATTTGATTAGCATTTTTTTCAGCGACATGCAGCTTTAGTACATGCTGAACACTGTAGTCCCTTTGCTACGTCATATGCAGCTGCTGTCTGCCTTCATATTAAAAATGGAAATTAAAGCAATCTATTCAGTTGCAGTAATACACAAGGAGAAGTTATGCCGTTTCTGTGGCATCAGTTAGAGTTTGTCCAGAGAGAGCCTCTGAGTCAAAGGTTAACGCCTACATCGGGTCTGGAAATGCCTGCCTTTGAAGTCTCTTTAGAGAGGTGGAACTCCACATGGGGGCCTGGTGAAGCAGTGGGACATCAGGAAGTCACTGGCTGATGGGGTCCTTTCTTTGTGCCCTCAGGCCATGCACTGTTAGCACAGCTCTAAGCTGGTTAAACATCATTGGTTAAGTGTTAACCTACAGAACCGACTTATTAAACGTAAACTGCCTGTAATGGTGACAAGCTGTGAGCACTGAGACGATATATATGTAGCCAAAACTGCAACATCCAAAGACCTCACTCAGCATTTGTTAGCGTGCAGAGGCTTACTCATTGAACAGATGTAAATAAAATCTGATGGCAATGGCATTTTATTAATACAGACTTGCATTTATCACTACAGACACTGGACAGTTAGTTAACTAAAGCACTTTCAGTCCTGCAGTCCAGCCATTACTTCTCCTGTATAACGTCTTTCATTTATTTCCCATGACACATGCTCTTTATCTGTTCATTTTTGCTATCTCTGTATTTATCACTCTCCCTCCGGCTCTGTCTTTCACTCTCTTATTCTCCCTCCCTCTCTCGGAGCATTTCTGTACGTATCAAAACAGTGAGCACGAATCCAAAGCCTATTAAGAGCCACGGCACGTCCAGGAAGCAAGCAGGGCCAGCAGGAGAGAAAATACAGAAATAAATGAACATGCTTAACCTGCGCTGGCCCTGGGCCCTGTTTTCTCTGCCTGTTTGTCTGTCTCTGCTGAGGAGCAACGTTCACACGACATCTGCAGCATGTTGCCTTCCTTGTAAAATCAAACACATTCCAGCAGGGGAGTAGCAAATACAGATGACGGTTTATATATGAAACATTGTAGGACATTCATTATTGATCCAAGTCATTTTATTGTTAAAAAAAATACCTCCGCTTAAGATCCTTTATTAACTTTATGTCTTTCAATGCATTCAACCGTAACGGTTGTTTGTTTCCTAAATTAGCACCATTGGTCTGGTTTAGGCAGAAAAAAACAATTGGTTATTTTAGAAAAGATTTATGTTTGGGTTGGGTTAGGTTAGGTAGTTACTTTATTAATCCCCGAGGGGAATTTTTTTTTTCGCTACAGCAGCATACAGAAGCAATAAGATAATAATAATAATAATAATAATAATAATAGAATAAAATAATAGAATATAATAGAATAGAATAATAGAAAAGCAATAAAATAGCAGTAAATAGCAGTAAAAAATATAAAATGCACAGTATATACAGTACAGTATATATCTATATATATTATATACAAACAAACCAAGAAACACAGTCAACAGTGTTATTGTTCTGTGATGGATTTTGCCAGAGGTGAGTTATTGTACAGTCTTATTGCAGTGGGCAGGAATGATCTCCTGTATCTGTCCTTGTGACAGCGGGGTTCAAATAATGAACTGTATCCTGTTGTGTGTTGAAGTAACTACTTGCTTAAAGTTATGCAACCTTTGTTGTGAAAGCAACAGTAAACACGGTTTAAAAAATAGTCCTGATTTGTAGTTCGAAAAGGGAAATAAATAGCGGTCTGCTGCAAACAGTGTTAAGTAACCCTCATTGCCATGGAAACAGTTTTTAAAGAATTGTCTCGACTCGTAGTTCGAAACAGGAAATGAACAGCGATCTCCTGCAAACAGTGTTAAGTAGCCCTCATTGCCATGGCAACAGTAAACGCGGTTATAAAAAAATTGTCTCGATTCCTGGTCCCGAACGCGTAGCAAACAGCAGTCTCCTGCAATCAGCGTTATGTAACCTTCATCACCATGGAAACGCTAAACGTGGTTTGGAAACGGGTCGCTAACAGTGGTCTCCCATACCCATTGTATCGAAGAAAATAATTAACATTGTATAGACGCCATTTGATGTCTGTATGATCTCATGTCTCTGTGACATAAGATTGTCATTAATCATACGACAGTCGAGGTCGCTCACCCTTAAAATATAATTGTAATGAGATGCTCGCACAAAAGACCTCCTGGGTTGTTTTTTTGGATGAGGACAGTCTCTACTCTATAAATGTTATATACTGTTTACAGTATTTCATGTCTGCAAGATACACCCTTTTTTTATCATTAAATTTGAACAACAATGAGTTCACCTATGTATGAAGTGTGATATAATATATTTGATTCGAGACAAGGTGGGAAAAAAAAAATCTGCTCAAGGTGCTTTGAATTAAAGTTTTTCCTGAGTATCTACAATGGGGCTGCTATGGTTTGCCCAGGCTGGGTGGTTGTATAACAAAGAATTCTGCTGCTGTTTGAAGCTGTCACAGCTGTATATAGCAGCATACGCAATGGAGGGATGTGCTGATGAGAGAAAAAAGGGAGAGAGGTTAAGGAAACATGGGATGGAAGGTAGAGACGGAGACAAGGATAAGTGGAAGTGGGAAGACGGACAGCCACAGGTTACCTTGCTCATTTACCGACAGCGTGCTTAACAGCCTCCAGGTTCAAAAATTGATGTGCACTCCACAGGGCTGAAGGCCTCTGCTGAGCAACAGAGACAATGAGCAAAGAAAGAGAGGGCAGGACAGAGGGATAAGTGAACACGCACGGAGCAAAAAAATAAGGGGGAGATTTCTGAGACAGAACTGTTTTATACCAGGAATAGTCTGAGGAAAATGTCCACGATAGTCATTCTTACGGCTATCTGTGATGGATCGTATTTTTGCGGTGCTTTGTAATAACAATGTCATCAAAGTATAATTTGATCTGTTTGAAGAATAAAAAGCAAAACGAAGAAATAGAAGACATAATCAACCCACTAATAAGCTTTTACTGGTCCATCGTGTCACGTTTCATCTAATGCCCCACACGTCCATGTCTGCCATCAAGTTGCCGACCAGTCGGATGTGGTTTGATTCCAAGCTTGCCGACAAGCTGCTGGTTTGTGTCATAAGGTCACACACACTGTACTGCTACATGTTAAGCAGGCCTCTTTATGCCACTTATGGACCAAAATAATCTCTCGTAAATACAGTATACAGACGGTTTAGAAGCCTGGGGAGGCTCTCTGTAAACATAAAAAAAATACATCTCTGTCTATACATATACATAAAATACACTCGCACAATTAAGAAGGAAAAGGAGATGACTATTGAGGTTTAATAGGTGCAGAGCTACATAAGATAATTGCATAACTAATTACAGAACACTGCGGCAATCTCCATGCACAAGAGTTTTCGAAAGGCCCACTGAGTCATGGTCGAAGGATTCGGGGCATTGATGTGATTATATGGAACAAAACCCGCTGAAGCTGTGCAGGTGCTGCGCCTGTCCCTGTAAGTGGCCCTCCACTGACACTCAGCTGCCTGGAAACACACCCTACGAGGGAAAATGGTTGGTGGGGAGTCGTGCTTGAGCTCGGTCGAGAGTCACATCCACTCTGCTGCCCTGCTCTTGGGTTTCTACAGAGCAACTCTAACAGCCTCACAGTGATAAAGTCACCAAACTCCTCACCTGAAGCGGCTGACTAGAGAGAGAGAGAGAGAGAGAGAGAGAGAGAGTCAGACAAAAGAGATGAAAGCCTGGATGTGGATGGAAGTAATTTTCTGTACATTTTGCATTTGCCATGGGAGGCTGTAGCTCAGTCGGTCGAGTGGGTTGCACACTAATCTGGAAGGTAGGTGGTTTGATCCCCAGCTCCTCCTGTCCACATGCCTAAGTGTCCTTGAGCAAGACACTGAACCCTAAAATTGCTCCCGATGGTGTACCATCGATGTGTTGTAAGTCGCTTTGGATAAAAGTGTCAGCTAAATGCAATGTAATGCATGCAACGTTTGTCTCTCAAGAACTTCCACCAAGGGTTTCAGTGCTCCTTCCTGTCCTACTAATAAGCTAAGAAGATGTATCTTCTTCACAAGAAGACATATTAAATTTTACATTAGTTTCCCTGCATAAAATGAAGAGTTCAAGCTCAATTTGGAGAGAAATTAAGTATGGCATGCGACAAAAACCTTGAACCAGACTGGAGTATGGCATTGCCATGAGGCTGCCCGAGGGCATACCCTCGTGTTGTCCTTGGATCAAAATGACCCGCAGCTGTGTTCACCCAAGTTCTATTTTATTTTCATATTTTTTGGGATCATTGGTGACAAGGAGGCTGTGAGGGTTTCTTTAAAAAATAATGACCAATGATCCCAAAAATATAGAAAAATATAGAAATAAAACAGAACTTGGTTGAACACAGCTGGACAACACGAGGGTTAAACGGAGACATTAGTTCATCCATCCGCCCTGTTCCATGTCTCCAGCTCTTTCCCTTTCCTCGCTTCGTCCGCAGCATAAAAAAAAACCTGCATAAAATCTTTAAACAAATCAATACCCTGTCATAAGCAACCAACCCATGATAATTTCTCTTTACAATGCAAATGAAATGAACTGAACACCACCACTTTTATTTATTCTCCTTTAAAGTCTCAATGGTAAGTGGTTGTATGAAGGTGGAATCTGTATAAATCAATCAATTCTGCTGTAGATCTGTAGGACCCGAGTCTAACTCAGCATGAGTTCAGGCAAAGCATTAATTAATAAGCCTAATTTCTATGTGTAGTTGTGTATCAACTGAGAGAGCCGTTTCTATCTCTGGGCTGGGCTCTACTGTTGAGCACTGCAAAAGCTGTGTTTTCGAAAGTGTACAGTCCTCTTATCTCAGACATGTGTAGTGTGCTGTTGCAGAGATGTCATCCGGGCATTTTCTAGCCACCATGTGGGAGCTCCGTGCTTTGACTAACCTGTGTACACACTGTGGTCCAGTGATTGTCAGCATGCGTTTGAGCATTTTAAAGCAATGATGCATCACACTCCAGTTTTCTCTGCCTCCAATTTCACTCTAACCTTTAAATGACGTGAATGCAATGCCGATTTGTCACAGAAGTGATTAAAAGAAAATATGGCCGACACTCTCACGCAGTTAAAAGCATCATATATGGGGTGACATGTAATATGCTTCTCTTATAAAAGTCATATCTTTTTGTATTTTTGTATCTTGCAACTGTCACATTTAACAAATGAAGCCACTTGAGTCCAAGTGGAGGTTTGTGCCAAATCTGAAGAAACTCCCTCAAGGTGTTCTTTAGATATCATTTTCACAAGAATGGAACGGACAGACGGACAACCTAAAAACAAAATGTGGAATTGAACATAATGTGTAGAAGCATACAAATAATTTGTTCATTCAACCTATGCATGTTGTTTTCTTAAATATCTAGGATAGATTTTTGTTTACCCCTTACAAGACAAAAGTCAGTGCAGAGATGACAAGACAAGGGGATGGGGGAGGGCGTACAAAAGAAGGTCCACAGTCAGATGGCGGTGCTGTGATTACAGTATCTTAAATCTGTCGAGCTCCTGTTTATTTTTCTGTAAAAACCCTGGAATTCCTATTGTATTCTACTCTTCTAAAGGGGAAATTGATATGTACGCAAGCGTAGAGAATTTCTTCATATTTAACACAATGCTGCAATCCACTTTAAGTTTTGATGAAACCTTTCTTGCCTAACCACATTGTTTTGATTGTTTTTCTTTGCTTGGTTTGATTTGTGTATTGAAATAAAGCTCTTAAAATAAAACGTGTTCTGTTTGTAGATTATTAATAATTTCTTACTTGTTCCTGTTTCCCTTTCTCAGCCTCTATGTGTGGCCTGTAACTCTGCATTGTAAATAAATACTATTAAAAAAAACAAAAAAAAAACTTTTCCCATTATTTTAATGTAAAATCACATCAGTCGTTCATTGCAACATCTATCTTTCAAGGCAGCAATCACATCACATACAGCTTTGCCAAGTTTACACATTTTAATGCTTTTTTTTTTTTTTTTTTAAATGCAGGGAAAGACTTCCACAAACAGCAGGAGGGATGGTGAGGATATTAGGAAACAAGCTGGAGAAATCGTGGTCGGATCCTCTTTCAGAACGTAGGGTTTACTCACACTTTGAGGTGTGTTTGAATACATTTTCAAGTCAAAACCAGCATTATACAAAAAAATAAGTTCATTCACCAAGCATGTGTACAAATATGATAAGAATTTATCTGGCTGGACTCTCAGCTAATTCACTTCCATTATGCCCACAATGTCATGTAAATTTCATTTTTAAGTAGGATGACGAAGCTTAGCTGGAAACACACGAGAGCGGAGTCATCAGAACGTGAGATAAGTCATAAATCAATGGGCTCACATGACTTTGGTAATCAGTGTGAGCTGGGTTCATGGTAAGACAGATGGGGGGAAGACACAGGGATTGGAGGTCAGAAGGAAAAATATGAGAAAGGCTGTGAGGAAGGAGTGAGGGAGGAGAGGTTTTGTGGGGACTAACGCTGAGGCCGAGCAGCAGGGGAGCATGGCTGCGGCTGATAGCGGCTATCAGCAGCTGGCACGCTCCGCAAAACAACCAGAGCTGCGATAAAGGCTGCAGGAAGCTTTGTTCTATACATCAGCGCACATATTCATGCTTGCACACGCATATCAGGTAATGCACACATTCACAAATACAACTCTATGGGCGCACGCTTGTGCTTGTGCGCACACACACACACACACACACACACAGACACACACACACACACACACACACACACACACACAGACACACACACACACACACACACACACACACACACACACACACACACACACACACACACACAGAGAGAGAGACAGAGACACACACACACACACACACACACACACACACACACACACACACACACATTCCAACTTGTCTCCATCATCAATCTGCAGTGTCTGCAGTGTTCAGTCATTATAAACACTTGGGGACTGAGAGCGATGATGTGACCGTCTCATGAGCTCACACTGGCCACCAATTTCCTTAGAGCGTGCTCAACCAATCAAATCTTGGACACACACTCGCATACACAATGACTGATGCAGTGTAGTGAGGGATACTGGGGGGAGTGTACTCCTCTCTGATAGATAGCAGAGCAGAGTGGGATGACAAAGACAGCAAATCTGCTTCCTTTATCTGTCCATCATCCTCTGTTTGTCTTTGTCTTGCTTCGAGCTAGATTTTATTTTTTTGCAACACCCCTCCTCCTTCCCTCGCTTACTCTGTCCTCTCTTGTCTATATCTGCCTCCGCTGCCTTGGACATGTTCATCTCTTCCTCACTCATCTCACCTCTCCTCTCCCTGGACAACTGCCTCCTTTGTCCCTCCTCATCCTCCCACCCTCTTACCTTCCCTCCTGTCTGCTCGCATCTCAACAGCAGCTCTCGCGTCTGTGGATGACGGTTCACATCTTGTCTTGTCTCAACCCCCACTGACACACACAAACACGCCACCCCCATCCCTTCCTCCATCTTCTTCCATCCTGACTGCTCTGCACCATCTCTATTTGGCATCCTCTAGGCACACTCTGGATGGCTCTTAACTGCTGCAGTGAAACATCTGAGATCCCGTTAAGAGTACCAGAGCAAGTGGATACAGAAATACAGAAACACACATACAAATACTGACTTAAAAAGCCCCAAAAAGATCAGTTACGGTAAATAAAGGCCAGAGAAGACACAGACAGAGACACCACAGTATACATGTAAACTAAGTTACTCACCCACTATAATGCACTTGTACAACTACATAATACTTTTCAGTGTCCTAACCTTGCTTCTATTCAGATATTAAAATATATATATATGGGCATCTGCACAGCATATCCTCAACATTCTTTTGTCTGAATACAACACTCACCTTTTGTCTGCAGGGAAGAGCACTCACACAAATGAAATTCTTGGTACTCAGGCGATGGCTGAAATGAACATTTCAACCACACCACATTTCTGTTTTAACATCTACGGGATGAAAGTGATCAGTGTGTCTGTGTGTGCTTCTGCTGAAATCCTTTGAGAATCACAGCCAGTGGCAGATACAGTGCAGTTCTGACTCTCATCTTTCCCATCACCTCATTTAGACGCCTCTTAAGTGCAAACCACGGGTCCTTTGAAGTCAGGACAAAGCGGGCGGCTAAGAGAAATGCATTTGTCACTTTCTCTCTGCAGGCAAACGTCTCTGCCCCTTAAACACTCTCTGGTTAGCCTTTCATTCTTCCTACAGGTTTTTTGTTCATAAACCTGAGCACTTTGAACAGAACAGGACAAGTAAACACAGTTGTGGGAGGAAGAGGACGGAAGAGAGAAAAGGACATCACACTGGCTCTTGGCACAAAACTAAGAACCTTCCCAAATGTGATTTTCTCTGACATCAGTGCACAGTCAAATGTTCATGTTTTTAAAGGCCTATTATTTAGACATTCTGTACCAGTAGTTTCCATGTTTACAATCTTAGTTTAGCGTGTTAGCATGCTAACGTAGCTGAGGCTGATGGGAATGTCATTTGTTTTACAGGTATTTTGTCATAAACCAAAAGTATTTGACAAATTGGAAAATTGACGAGAAAAGGAAGCGGGTCTCAGGATTGTTTCTCCGCTACTTGAAGATGATATGAGTCTGTTGGCTTTATCAGACCACGACCTTCAGCACGCACTTTGGTGGTTTCCAGCAGAGTGTGAAGCAGCTGGGATGAGGGTCAGCACCTCTAAGTCTGTGGCTGTGGTGCTATGACAGAGAAACAGTGGATCACTAGGAAGGAGAGCCTGCCCCAAGTGACTTAGTTCAAGTATCTTGAAGTCTTGTTCACGATGAGGGAAGGATGGAGTGAGGTGACAGGTGCTAGATAGACAGACAGACAGACAGATAATAGATACTTTATTAATCCCTCAGAGGGAAGTTTTTACGTTCTATCTCTATCGCTATAAATATCTCATCTGGCCTGGGAACGTGTTAGAACCCCCCAGGAGTAGCTGGAAAATGTTGCTGGGAAGGGAGGCTTCTGGACTAACTTACTTACTGCCACCACAACCCGAACCCCGGATAAGTAGAAACAAATGGATGGATGGATGTGGGATCACTTAAGTTTATGCGATGCATTGTCTGGGGACCATGAAGGTCTGGACCCAATGTCGTGCCAATCCATCCATTTTCTGCCAAAAGCTGTCAAGATATAAAAGCCCAAACCTGATGATGGCACAAGAGTTTAAGTCAGGGTGTTAACAAAATCAAGAGGCATCTTCCTCTGAAGACCATGAATATCTGATTGCTATTTCATTTCAATCTATCCAACATGACATTTCAGTCTGATCTAAAGTGGTGGAACTACCAGCCAACAGACCAACTTTGCCCTCCTCTTTCTCTTTGGTGGACAAACTATGACTGAAACTAACAGTGTTTCTGAATTATCTTATTATTCTTAACAGTCCTGTAATGAAAATCCTTGATACTCATCTCTATATATTTTGACACTAATACATGTGTGATGAACTGAAGTAGTCTATAAACTAGTGTGGGTTGGAAACAGCAGTAAACTTCTTGATAAGTGGAGCTTGAGTTCCCTGTGGTTCAGGTAGGCATCTTTTCTTGTGCTGGCAACCGAAGGCATTCAGAGTATGTTGTGGTCTGTTAGCAGCTACAACAGCCACCACAGTAAAAATAGTAATTAAAGAGGCATAAGAGCATAATATGGGAAAAGTACTATCTTTGTCGTGAAACAGTTTTTTTTCTTTCCATCCTTGTGGGAACTTCCAAACCACTGGCTACCTTTCATCTTAGAAGGATGAATGATTCCTGTTTAACTCAAACATTTGCATAGTTTCACTTTCAGTGAAGCTGTGTTCAATTCAACTGTTCCACTATGCTAATGGTATGTATGTATAATAGTAAAACTAGTCGTGGCAGCAACACTAAAGAACACATATCAACCATGCCAATGTATCGGTCAGGCTCTGTTGTCGACCCGCTGCTACTTAGAAGTCAAGTGCCTTTTTATCCTCTTTCTTGGAAACGAAACCTTCGGCAATTACATATGTTTGTCAACCAGCCCTAATGCTGTTTGATACAAATAATGGAGCAAAGCCACAGATGCAGAGACAATCATCATCAACAGAGCGCAGTGAGACTATAAAGAGGAGACTGAAAGGTTTCACTGCCACCCTAAATTCAACTCATCTGCTAATGCACTGCTGAAAACTAATTCTCCATGTCCCTCTCCTCCTCTCCTCTAATGGGGCAGGTGTTGCTCCTCTCCCTCCCGTCATGTTACTCTCTCTCTCTCGCTCTCGCTCTCTCTCTCTCTCTCTCTCTCTCTCTCTCTCTCTCTCTCTCTCTCTCTCTCTCTCTCTCTCTCTCGAGGAAAGAGCTGGTATTTTCAGTATGGCAGACTGCTGCGCTTCTTGTTTTGCCCCAGAGCACCGCCAAGCTGTTTAAATTTGATACCTTCATATCATTCCACCAAATTGAATTGACTTTAGTGGGGAAAGAAAGGCAGCTGACCCACATTTGTGACACACTTAGTTGCTCGAGCGGAAATGGAGCAGGGAGAGGAAGAGGGGAGTCCGAGGAAATTTGGGGATGGACGGCGGAGTGATTGCTTGGCAGAAAACTTTCTATATTCACTCTATTTACCAGTCAAGAAAAATATTTAGGTGGTAGGTCATACCTGCAGAGTAAGATACACAAAGCAGTGTGATAGTGGGTTAAACAGATTTTCAGACACTAAACAATCTTGTCACAAATGATTGTGGATTGAAATGTAATCCTCTCCGTTAATAATTTACAGAAAAGGCCAAAATGAGTCCCTTAGTGTGTTGTTAATAAGTTTTCTGACTAATAGGCTAATGAGTGTCAACACACGACATGCAGCCCTTCCAACATGCTTGTAAAGAATTAATAAGACCAGTTGGCGGAACAAAACATACTCTTTCATCTCTGTGATACTTACTATCCCATTGACCACTCTACATCTGTGTCTTTGAAACAGAGTTAAAAACCTCTACTTTCCAGTTATCCACTCAAGCAATTGATCATTCATCTGTGTTGGAGGAAGCACTGGAAATTGTTTGAAAGCAAAAATCCTATAATTGCCTTATTAACAAAGGGGGCTTGAGTGGACGCCATCCACTGTCTGGATTCCTCCAACCAAATGAAATGTATTGAGGCCTTTCAGTGAATTTGGAAAAAACAGCTTGAAACATTAGTTAAGAGGGAAAAACGGGGAGAAGGGAAAGCAAATTACAGCTCGTTATATATTAACAGGATTAATAAAGTAATGCCAAGTGCTTCGGCGCAGAGTTATAAGATGAAGCATGATACACAATTATGAGATCTACAGTGAGAATAAAGTGAGTCTTGAAGAGGCTAAACATCTTGATCTGTAGTCTAACCCTGTGACATTAAATTCTTGTGGGATTTTTTTTCTATTTGCATGCAGAAGGTCGGGAGCTACTTGAAGTCTTTCAGCCTCCCTGAACCGAAAACGCATAATCTTGTTATTTAATCAGATAGTTCTACACACTTGTAAAATGTACTACATGTTTTGGGTTTGGGAAAAAAGTATGTGGTGCATCTGTATCCTTTCAACTGTGAAATGTTTTACACAGTTTCTCTCGCTTATAACATCTATATGTATGTTCATAAGTGTACCAGTAATGTCAAAAAGAAAAGTGCCTCCAGCTAATCTTTCCGTCCATTTCAAGGATCAATTGGTTGAAATATATTTGGAACTGAGAGGCCAAACAAACTATAGTATAGTATATTTACTAGAAATTGAAAACTGTGGTTGTCCAGAGGATGTGTTCGTGTCACTAACTGTATGGTTTGCACAGACTTTGCACTAAGCCATTTACATGGTAATTTCACTACCTTTACTTTCAAGATTTATCTTGGTCATTATAAGGGCAAGCCAAACATGTGGTCTCTTGATTTTTATTTGGGGTGAATATATGACTATCATCATTACAAAGCTCCAGTTCGGCTCCTTCTTGTGAAATATGTTCCATATTTATTCAATGGCCAGTTCATGAGTAATTCAGACAAGAGTAGTGAATGTGAAGGTGGATGCAGAGCTGTATGCAGATTATAACTATGGTTAAATTTATTGTAATGTAAACTCAACACTTGTTGTTTTGCCAACACTTGGTCGCACAGAGAACCAACTAACATTGCTAGAAAGCTCAAGTTGTGCTGTTTTATTTGATATGAATTCACCCTGCTGATAAATATTTTTTGAGCAATTCAACCAAGAAAAGGGGATGTGAATTTGGGCACAGTACATACATAAGGCTCTTGACTTAAATTTTTGGCTGACATACCTGCTTCACGGTACTTTATGTGCTCCATAGTACATTGACATTATGTGTTCTTGGAGCCTGTTGAATGTGCTTCTCATGTTATGTTTTACTCTTTTGAGTTGTTTTTTAATGGCTTTGAAAATAATACATTTTGTGACAGTTAATTGGATGTTTTCTTTCCACAAACCATCTTGCAATTTTCAGGAAATGAGAAATAGTAATTTTGCTACTACTAGCACAAAAGAGAAGCAACAATAAGTATTACACAGATAATTAATTTGCCACTAAAGCTAACTTTGCCTATTTCCAATTTTACAACATTCTTCAGAGGAGATATGGATAATTTAAAATATGCCGCTCTGACTTCAATATTTTTTTAATTTAATTTCTCATCTTTCTGTTCTCAGTGATTGTGCAGATGAAAGAGAGGAGAAAGAGAATGGGAGAGCTTCATTACTGGGTGAACTTTTAACCCACACTGGATAATCAAAGACCAGAAATTAAAGGGAAGCTAAATTGCTGAGCAAAATAAGGTGCATTCTCTGTCTCGCATTTGGATCAAAACCCTGCATGAAAGAAAAAGACTTGTTTAATCAGGAAATGAGCTTGATGGAGGATTCTCAGTTACAGTCACTTGTTCTGTAGCATTAACACCACAACAAACTGATGAGCAACACGAGGCTGCGCTCCATTTAGGATCTCCCGTCAAAGCCCGGGATGAAACAGGAAGGAAGTGTGTTCTCTTATTGAGAGCTTGTCTACAGTGGGACTTCAAAGTCTATTTGCTGAATGCCTTTATTTGAAAGGGCTCCCTGAGGAAAGCAGCCACCTGGCTTGGAACAGAGATGGCAGTCAAATCACAGCAGCAGGGGGGTTTTTGAGTACTTTGCAGTATCAAAAAACAAGCTGCATGGATTGGATTGTCATGGCAACTGGGCAGGGTTAGTGTTTGAAGTGAAAGGAAGGGAAGGGAAGGAGAAAGACAGAGAGAGAGAGAGAGAGAGTCAGTGTGTCTCTGCTCACCAGTTGACTCATAAAACAGGCAACACAAATTTGAAATATCATTTTAACAGAAGGATCAGAGTTTTTATGTCTGAGCTATGTTTTCTTCTGTAATTGATTCAGCATAATTACAAGTATTACAGCAAATCAAAGAGAGATATAATTCATCCCCTCTGACCTGACACAGTAACACTCAGACAAACTGTGATAAAGGATCTATACATTGCTGTGGCCCTCTGTAACCACTGATTTCTGACCCCCACAACACATAATACAACATAAAAACCACGGCCCTCCACACATTTGATTGACTAGTGACCATAACAGTCGATGTCCAGCTGTAATCTGATTAAGAGATGCTCTAGTATACAAAGCAGAATCACCCACAGTGATGTTAATTAGGGAGAAAAAGAAAGGAATTTATTTATTTTCAGATTCTGTTCATTTTACTTGCATATCTCCATTTTCTAGGTAATATACAGCGGGTAAAATAAGTATTGAACACGTCACCATTTTTCTCAGTAAATATATTTCCAAATGTGCTATTGATATGAAATGTTCACCAGATGTTGGTAACAACCCAAGTAATCCATACATACACAGAAACCAAAACAAATAAGTTCAGAAATTAAGTTATGTGTAATAATGTGAAATGACACAAGGAAAAAGTATTGAACACATGAAGAAAGGGAGGTGCAAAGAGGCATGGAAAGCCAAGACAACAGCTGAAATCTATCAGTAAATAGAAAGCAATCCGGCCCCTTGTCAGTGCAAATTAATATCAGCTGATTCAGTCCTAACTGATGGACTATAAAAAGGTGTCTCATTACCAAGGTGTCACACAAGAAACATCTCATGATGGGTAAAAGCAAAGAGCCCTCTCAAGACCTTCGCAACCTTGTTGTTGCAAAACATACTGATGGCATTGGTTACAGACGCATTTCTAAATTTCTGAATGTTCCAGTGAGCACTGTTGGGGCCGTAATCCGGAAGTGGAAAGAACATAATTTCAACATAAACTGGCAATGACCAGCTGCTCCTCGCAAAATTTCTGACAGAGGAGTGAAAAGAATTATCAGAAGAGTTGTCCAAGAGCCAAGGACCACTTGTGGAGAGCTTCAGAAAGACCTGGAATTAGCAGGTACAATTGTTTCAAAGAAAACAATAAGTAACGCACTCAACCGCCACGGCCTGTATGCACGCTCACCATGGAAGACTCACACGCAGATTTGGACAATCCAGTGAAATACTGGGAAAATATAGTCTGGTCAGATGAGAGCAAAATTGAACTCTTTTGATGCCATAATATACACCATGTTTGGAGGACAACACTGCACATCACCCTAAAAACACCAGACCAATAGTGACGTTTGGAGGTGGGAACATCATGGTGTCGGGCTGCTTTTCAGCATACGGTACTGGCAAACTTCACATAATTGAAGGAAGGATGAATGGAAAACTGTACCGAGACATTCTTGACAAAAATCTGCTGCCATCTACCAGGATGATGAAGATGAAACGAGGGTGGACATTGATTCCAAACACACAGCCAAGGAAACTGTCGATTGGTTCCAGAGAAAGAAAATAAAGCTGCTACAATGGCCCAGCCAATCACCTGACTTGAAAATCTATGGAAAGAACTGAAGATCAGAGTTCATAGAAGAGGCCCTTTAAGATTTGAAGACTGTTTGTGTGGAAGAATCGGCCAAAATCACATCTGAGCAATGCATACGACTAGTTTCTCCATACAGGAGGCGTCTTGAAGCTGTCGTTACCAACAAAGGCTTTTGTTCAAAGTAATAAATAAATATCAGTAAGCGTGTTCAATACTTTTTCCCTGTGTCATTTCACATTATCACACATAACTTAATTTCTGAATTTATTTGTTTTGGTTTCTTTGTATGTATGGATTACTTGGGTTGTCACCAACATCTGGTGAAAATGTCATGTCAATAGCACCTTTGGAAATATATTTACTGAGAAAAATGGTGACGTGTTCAATACTTATTTTACCCGCTGTAATTGTCTGAGTGGGTAAAAGAATACCCAAGGCGCTCAGCTGAGTGAACACATTCAACTTTTTTTTTTCATTTGCAAATGCTTTGTGTATAAGTAGGTCAAATTATGAGTAAAAAAAAAAAAAAAGGACACATATGGAGAATGATTAAACACAATCCCCAGGTCAGATTAAAGTCCTGTGACATTTAGGACCGCATGTTTTCAAAGATAAATCAAAGCTGGATATAAATAAAGGCCTCAGTAAAAATCAAACTAAACACTTGATGGATCGTCTTAAGTGGCGCTACAACAATAAATATTCCAATAATATACCGTACACCTCCTTACATTGCAACCAAGGAGGAGTGCAAGAGTATGAATTTAAACTGGGATTGACTTTCCCTCTTGAACTCTCTTTTATCATTCATCTCACAACTACTTTCATCACTTGAGGGTATACAGTTAAGTGCAACACCATGAACAGCTTCGACAAAAGACTGTCTGAAACTGCGTGCCACCATCCCCCAGCCTTTAAGCGTGGCCATTTAGAATAGACTTATTTTTATATGAACTCCTTTAGACTCAGTGGAGTCTTGGGATGCTTTCACACCTACCTGGTTTGGTCCGGATCTTCTGACTTTTCAGTTTGTTCTGAACCAAATTGGCAGGTGTGAGAGGCGCCTCTGACCCTGTTCCAGACTAAGCGACTGAAATTTGGTCATTTTGGATGGTTCAAACTTTCGGAGTAATTACAGGAAGTTGATTTTGGCTACCAACACCAATTGAACAACAGAAAAAAAAAAGAACTAGAAGTGAAGTAAAAATTAGCTGCAGCACATGGGCAGAGGAGGAAACAAAGCATTCAGTGGAAATGTGGTCTGACGTACAAATCAAAAGTCAACTTGAAAAAAACATAAAAATGCCAAAACTTAGAGCTTATTTTCTGGGAGGAGAATTAAAGCTGGTAGTAATGCCGTAACAATAATATAGTGGCAATGAAATTAATCTGTTTAGTTATTTTTGCTCCATTCAAACCAAAAAGGCTACCGGCTAAATTGACAAAATGCTGTCAGCAGACACACAAACCAATCAATGTCAAAATTAATGAGACCAACCCCACATATCAAAATGCCCTTAATCGACTTTGGCTCCCCAAACATCAGACAGCAAAGATAACGATAAACTTATTGTTTAATGTTTAAGTAAACTGTTGTAATCTGACATTATATACTTTTTTTCTGAATCTTGTGGACAACACGGAGACTTTAGTAGTTCAGCTGGGAGGCACTGCCATGCAGACCAGTATGGATGAAAAAGAAAAGCCATAAACCAGCTGACACTGACTGATTCATCCGTGTTATGAGTTCAACCAACAAATCAACTCCGCTCTGTCTCAACCATGAAAATATCTAACTGACAGCTACAGCCTCTGTTGCACATTTAAATATATTCAAATCACGGCAATGTCAGAGTGACAACTCAAAACTCCAACAAAAGCTGCTGCACGCGGGCCTATACCAGAGTCGTCCTCCTGACATCCCATGTCAAAAGGTCCAAATGTTCAAAGTTCACTTTTGGCTCAGCTTATTTACTGCCTGCAATAAAAAGGCTCCTAACTGCCTAGAGGGATAATAAATATGAATATGTGAGTTTTAATTCCTTGCACACAGCTAGGTAAAACGTAATCTGTGTGAGAAATGGCAACAGTTGTTTATATAAAAAGATTTCCCTCAAAGCATTGCGTGTTATTGTGCAGCCAAACCAATATATGAACATAATGAAGAGGTAATCAGCATGTCCAAAGACAGTAATGACAGAGAGCACCAAGAGACGTAAAAGCATACAGAAATAGAGTGGCAGAGGCAGAACTTAACCAAAACGGGCAGAGTGAGATGACGCAGACCTTCCAGCTGACTGCAGTCTATTGAGTACAGATAAAGTCAATTTATCGTCATCACTGTTAACCAAACATCTAAGTGCTCCACATCAAAATTTCACTAACCACTTTCTTTGGCACCAGAGAGGCATCCTTAGATTTTTTTTTTTTTTTTTATAGGCTTGAAATAAGAGGGTTTTTCTGACAGTGTTCAAGTGAGTGGATCAAGGCAGCCGAAGAAAAAGGCGGTGTAATTATTTCAGTCATCTTCATCCATCAAAAGTCTCCCTTTCTTCATCTCCTCTTCCTTTCTCGCTCTGCTCTCGTACTCCTACGACTGTGTGCTACGCCATCATACAAGCACTTAGCCCGCAAAATATCCCACTGCAGCCTGTGTGAACTGTGTCAGATGAAAGGAATCAACACAATAGAGATCAGTTTTGAATAAGTGGCGCAGAAATAGGCCGGCATAAATGTTATAAATACCTGGACACATGAGACAATGAGAAGCGTAATCAGCCTCTTCACTCTGCTGTCACATTTTAAACAGGCAGTCACACAGAGCACCTGTGATTAGTCACGAGCTGCCGTCTCATTGTACACAAACACAGTGCTACAACAATATTTTGTTATAAGCTGATTATATAGTCAATGACTAATTCAAGTTTCAGATTATGATATTTGTTTTTACAGATGAGTCAATACTGGCCTTTAATGTATTCTCTCATGAAATACTCAAATGTGGATAAATTTCCTTTTCGTCACAATCAACCAACAGTGAATTCACCCATTGGTTTGTGAACGGCCAATATGAAGGCTCAAGTTCGGATTTTGGCCGGCAAATCTTGCTGTTCAGAGTGGTTTGGAGTTGGAAGTGACCATATTTGTACAAGCTTGTGAGCTTGTGAGATTAGACTTTATCTAATTGAAATCTGATGACAATAGGTCCCACCCACCCATGGCAGTAAACTGACTGCACCAAAGGCTGACAATCAAACACACACGCCCCCAAAAACACGACGTTTTGAGTCTTGTTTTCGAATTAATGACCACCCGAAAATTAATGACAAGGATCGACTTTAGCTAGCAAAACCGAAATAACTAATTGGAAAAAACTATAGATTGTTCAATTTTATGAAACTAGTTGAATGGGAGTCAATGCAGCCGGAGGCTTTTTGAAGCCAACCCCTAGTGGCACCCGGTGGTATGGCACTTTCGCATCAGCCTCATTTTTCAGACCTGGAAGCTACGTCCACTTTTATATACACTCTATGTTCATAATACAGGTCTATCAAAATGTAGAATATGAATCTTGAATATGAAGGGAAGATACATTTTAAGCCGGTTTACAGGCAGCAATTCCTGTACTGAGATCCGCAGTTATTAAGATGGGTTAAATTATTTCCACCAATTGAAAACATTTTATATTTTCCCACTTTATAGCAGCAGTCCTTCTCACCAAAATGCAAAGTCAGAGATAAATAAACACCTACAAACGAGACTTGTTGTGTTATTAAGTTATGTTAGGAAAAAAATATTGAAATAAAGCCCGTCTGAGCATAAAAAAATGCATTAAAAACTACAGTTACAGCCCACTGTATGGCTTCTGGTTGGAAAGACAAACAGCAGTAGTTTGTGACTGTGGCAAGAACAAGTTGACTCTTCATGTGAATTAAAACAGTGAGGGGAAACACTAAAATTATACCAGTGTTATTCTTTAAATATCTCTCTGAGGCCTCGATCACTGCACCTTGAAGATAAATTATTAAATAAGGTGGGCAAAATAAGAAAAAATAATTTTCATAAGCATGACAGTGAACTAACAGTCTTCCTCAACTATGAGTATTCAACTCATAGGATTATTTATGTTATAGTATATGATCTCATTACTATAGAAAGTACTCCTGTTATTTTCTCTGACCATTTCCATCCCTGTTAATACTGAAAATGGGCCACAACCCTTCAGTTGCTGCTGCATCATCAATTTCAAGCAATGTGATTGGTTGAGCTTATCATCTGAATCCAGGGTCTTAGTGGCTCTTCTGAGCTGGCCAGTCAGAGCTGCTGCCATTGTTAAGCCACCTCTGTTCCAACTCTGCAGAAGTACTGAGATTCACACTGAACGCTTTTGGCACCGGGGAAACATTTAATCAGCCAAAAAAAAGAAGTCCTCTTTCTGGATCTGCGCCTCCCAAGTTTTGTGAACAGACCGCAGTTGTTCAGGAGAGGAAACGAACAGAACAATATCGCTGCACCTCCTCTTTAGTGTAACTGTGTGTGTGTGTGTGTGTGTGTGTGTGTGTGTGTGTGTGTGTGTGTGTGTGTGTGTCTGCTGGAGCATGCAGTGTTTACCAAACCAGCGCTGTGCAGTGGAGAAGTCCTAATCAGAATTCAAGGAGTAAAACTGGACTAACTCATGCACAAACAAAGCCTTTTTTGAATTCACCCAGGAACTGCTAATCCTAAATAGTTTGGCAGTGCTTTTTTTCGTTTAACACCTTTCTTTTTCTGCATTTGATTCTCGGCTCTGTTCCTTACTCCACGGTGCCAAGTTCCAAGTTCCAACATCCAGGCCACTGGATTGCTCCACAGTCACAGCTCTACCCTGCTCAGCAGACAGACTGACAGTCTGACAGTCACCATTCACTTGTTTTAGGGTGGATGCTTCAAGTCAAGCTGTTGTTCAGCACACTGAATAAAAAAAACTTTGAGATAAAGCAAAACTATCCTTGTTCTTTGTCATATATATAGGAGCATTTGATGTTCCTAAAAAACATGGAGTAAAGCAGGGGTGTCCAAACCATTTTCACTCTGGGAGATACTTTGGCAAAATGAAAGTATACGAGAGCTCAACCTCTGCTGCACTGACACAGCAGACACAGGTGAAGGCAGCAAGGGGAGATTGTCCACTTGTTAATTGATCGCATTGTTAGCAGCATTCTCTCTGACAGGTAGAAAAATAAATAAATAAAAACATGATGAATATACCAAATATACCTGGGCGTCCATCAATACACCTGAGCGTCCAGCCCAAGTAAATGTATGGGAAACACTGCATATTGTTCAAAAATGTCACAATCTACTCAGAACTGGGTCATGGGCTACTGGTAGTTCACGAGCTCCAGGAGAACCCTGGCGTAGAGTGACTGATTAAAGGCCATAATATTTAACTACTGCAGTAACAACAGCTTTCACCACACTGCTGAAAACCAATAAATAACACCTATAAAAGGTGTTGGCCGGTTATCGATAACCCTGTTCTGACCTTTTGCTGTAATCTTTAGCCATTCAGTGTTTACAGCAAAGCTTAAGCCTCTCTGAGTGGCTGATTCCTTCTGTCTGAACATCTTATCTAAGTAATTTGGTGGAAAGATTTTCCTCAGCATTCATGAAAATACTATTTAACCAAGATACTGACAGAAGATCTGCTGCATATCTCAGGGTGAATATGGCAGGAAAGTGACTCTATGTAAATAAACTGACAACCACAGCTAACAAAGTTTTTTTTTTTTTTCTTCCTAATCTTCTTTCTCTTTCTCTGACTACTGATGAGGATGAAATAGGGGCTCTGTGTGCCAGCCTATAACTTGGAAGAGGTCACAATTCACTTTCAGTGGATTGGCTGCAGATTTATGCCTCGTCTCTCGCTCCCATATAGTGCTGACGGAGGTGGAGGAGCAGCAGCCTCAGTAATCACAGAAAATTGCTGTGTTGGGGTAAACAGATGTACGAACTCTGCTATGACAAAGAAAAGGCTTTGTGTTGGTCCATCCCGTTTGTATTTGGACTTAACTGAAACCCGAAAAGAGCTTCTTTTTTTTTTGTGCTCTGGATTATGACAATTCGGGGCTCATCGAGAAATGCTCCTTACATACCAGCCGCCAACTGTGTGACTCTGGTTTTGGCCTGGGGTGAACTGACTTTCACCTCTGAACATCATTCAATGCCATATGCTGAGTGCTTGTCCAGTGAATGTCCTGAAATTGGCACAATACTCAAACATAAATCTCCTGAGAGAAAGCATTTAACCTTTTGTTATAACCACAGCCTGCCCGGGAGAAAACACACACACACACACACACACACACACACACACACACACACACACACACACACACACACACACACAGAAACAATGATATCAGTTTCAAAGCGGTAACATTCCTCACAATATGAGCGGGGGCCGAAAGAGAATGTGACATTTCCAAGGTGTGTGCTGTCGCATGGCAACCATGGCAACTAAACCAAAACGCTGTTAATTTGACTGAGTCAGTCCACTTCTCAGTTGCTCCTCCCCCTGGAAGCAGACCCAACCAACAGGAGCAAACGTTATTTTTAACCTCCTAAAGAAGCACCTGTTCCTGGCTGGACATGACAGGAATGTTGGGGTGTCTGTGTGTGTGTGTGTGTGTAGGTGCTTCCGAGTGCGTGATGGTTTGTTACTTGAAGCATGACATACACATGTGTGCAATGTGGTCAAATGAGCTGCGTCTCTGTCTAGTTACCATGGCACTCTAACTGGAAAATGTAAAGTAGTCAGCCAAAGCGGAGGGTGAAAATGGGAACTCAGTGACTTGTGTCATTCCAATAATGGGTATCAAGTAAATAAGAGACACACTGGTGATGCATTTGCAGGCTATTCAGACCACATTTCTGAGCAAATTCATTGAGTAGAAGCCAACAATAATAGACACAGCGAAACTCCAAGCAGGAAGTGTTTTCTTACAGTTTGGGACAAGGAACCTTTAAATATATTCAAGTTCCTTGTTCTTAAAGTGTCTTGTACTTTTCTTTGATTGAGGGAAAACACCTCACCTATGTTTTCAACATCTACTGATGATGGTATTGAATGGCAATGGGAAATGTGCCAACTTTTGAACTCGGTATTTCTAATTATCAATGATACTAGAAGCAGGCGCGGTGGAGTATTTATGGCCCTCCTGTTAATCTATGTCAAATGTAGGATAGGATTATGTTGACATAAAGTAACTGCGTGGTAATCATTTACACTGAGGTGACACATGGTTCTGCTCTACTACTGATGGTATTGTTTCTGACATTGTCAGGCATACCATCATTTTCATCAGCTGCATCATCACTGTAATCTTCATCATAATTTTTTTCCATCTGTGAATGTGAATGTGTGTTTGTGTGTTTTTAAAGCAGGAGGCGTTTCAAAATGAAAGGGAGACCGTGCAGAAACATAAAAAGCCAGCCAAATGGACTCATACAAACACAGGAGAGTTATGACTGCAGTAGTTTACATAGCAGTGCCCTGTTTAAAAATACAGCAGTGTGCAGAAATGGAGACACAGCTCACATTGCACAGGACTCTACACTGTTTGCACCTGTTTCTCTATCTACAGAGAAAGTGTAATACCATTAAACTATATCATACTACATTAACTACCTTCAACAAGAGTACTAAGCTGGTTCAAGCATTTGTTTTGGTATGTAGAGAGAAGTGAAAAATACAATTAAGCTTATTATTGAATCCAAAGGTGCTCATACAGTACACTGAGCTGCTGCCATTGTTAAGTCACCTCCATTTCCCCGCCGGACACCATCAACAACTAATACAAGTATCTTGTTACACTTCTGACATTTTCTTCACAGAATACTTTCCTTTCAAAATTAAGGTTGTATCGTCAGCACGACTTACTGTGACCCCAACAAAGACAGCGAGATAAAACTACCTGGATCCCTGAGCCTTGAGTCATCTGCTAAAAGGCAAAGAACATCTCACCTAAACAGGTCTGACCTTTAAACATGGCTGAAATCCACTGCTGGATCACACTCTGGCAGGAGAACTGATCACTGAAAAACCTTGGGATTAACAGTACAGACTTTCGATCACACTTACGTCAGATGCACACCATCTACAAACCTAACAATGTCAAGTTTAGGGATGTAGGAATGTCACACCACAGGCCTGTCAATCAAACAGACACGCCCCCCAAAACGCTGCTTTTTTTAGGCTTATTTTCAAATTAATGATGGGATTATTTTCAGATGGATCGCCAGAAAACTAATAAGCAAAAGCAACTTTTGCTAGAAACACTGAAATAACTTATGTAAACAATTCTTTGACTTTGTATTTCATGAGAGAAGTTGAATGGGAGTCTATGGTGCCGGAGGCTTTTTGGAGCCAACCTGGAGCGCACTCTGTGGTATTTCATCTTAAAACACTTCCGCATTGGCCTCATTTTTCAGACCCGAACATTGGTCCAGACATTCAGGTGTGACAATGCCCTTAAATATGTTCATTGAATTTAAAGGTGTTTCCTTGACAAGATTGAAAGCTATTTAAATAGACAGTAAATCAAGGCACTTGAACCACTAAATGAGTCATGGTTAAGACCTTCAATAAATAATAGAACTGAAAATAAAGTAAATGGATGAAAGTGTGGCGGTGTGTGTTTGAAAGTCAGTGCAGTGGGCACACCGAGTACAATTCTGCTGTGCTCCTGAAGAATCTGAGGAATGCCTTTACTCTGCAGGCCATCAGGCCGAGTCGCTCACAAACACACACACAACAACTGGACAGAGTATCACGGCTTGTTTAAATTGGTCTGTTCAACAGATGTGTAATACCATCATGAATAAACGCTTGAGACAATATCTCTTTATAAACACATGCGTACAAACACACAGTGGCACAGGAATATAGCCGGTGCCTTTCTTTATGCCCTAATAGAGTTTTGTCGGGGGCTGTGCATGGAATCATTTTAAGTTATTATGTGTGCGGTGGGCCTGTTTTCAATGCTGAGAGACAGAACAGACACCCACACAGATAAACACACACACACACACACACACACACACACACACACACACACAAAAGCCTCATCATTCAAAATCCTCGCCTTATGACAGAGGCACAGGAAATAATGTCGAATTGATGCCAACGAGCCTCTCTCAATTCTCTTAGTGGAGAACCACACTTAGTGCTTGTTATCTCCGACCACAGACAAACACACACTTTACACACATACACTCACACACACACACACACACACTAGACACTAGCTAGACATCAAAAGAGTCTCTTTATTTTTCTTTCTTTCTAGAAAAGGAAGTCTTTTCTCCTTGACTGTTCAATAGAACTGCAGATATTTTCTTTACATACAGTGTGTTAATCAACAGCAGGCTGGAAACATAGTAGGGTCCTTTGTCTGTTGCAAAACAGCAGTCGTTGTACACTCATAAATGGTGTGTTTGTGTGCAAAGGAAAGGTCTCGGTCAGCACTCCTGATATGACTGCTGTGAATTACCCCTCATCCAGCAAAACATCAAATCAATGGTAGCTATTAATTAGTCTACCTCTGGCTCCCGTTATACACATAAATAGAACAGGAAAACATGACGCCTGCAGAGCTATTTTGGAGGCGCTGGATTGGCAGACCTGTGCTCGAGTCCTCCGCGTAATCAATCCCTGTACCCAACAGTTGTACATACAAATAAACACAGCGAACTGGAACATCAAATTTCAAGGTGAGACTGAGATGAAGTGATTGATAAGGTTCCTGAAACTGATAGCATGTACCATCTTCAGTTTCATAACCTTGTTCCTGGTTATTATGACATTCTTTGCCATACTTGGGAGTGGAGAAAAAAAACAACACAATAGACAAGGGAATATTCTCACAGGTGTCAAGTTAAGGACTGCAGTTGCAGCAGTTCAGATTTCTGTCTCTTTTACAGGTTTAAGTCAGAACAGAGAGGAGAGACCTCCTGAGAACCAGTCAGTGTTGTCATGGATGCAATTGAAGCTAACTGGTGGCCGTTTATATCCAAAAGCTGAAACGTTAAACACAAATGTTTCTGGAATAGTGAGACAAAGAAAAAAGGTAAACCATCGCAATGTTGGAAAATGTTGATATAACTATATTGTTGATCCTGCTCTGTTCCATTCATGTCAACACAGTTAAGGAGGCTGTTTCCAGGGGCTTAAATGCTTCCCAGAGAGCTTGTGACTCCTCTAATAATCCTATGTACCATGATAATGGCAACTGAAATGCCTATCATGGATATTCTAATGGAGTTGACATGGCAATAAGTACTGGATTGCATGATGGCGGTAGTAAATGTAAAAGTTGTACAGTTTGAAGAAACAGTCTGGTAATGTAGCAGCTTTCCGAGCCGTAAGTGCTGTAACTTCCCATGGTGACACAAATCAAATACTGCAGAAATCAGGTTTCTGATGGCTGACCTGTGTCACGAGGGAATATTAGATTGCACACAGACTATGTATACACAAAGGTCCATTAGATTATTTGGTCAATCTTGCCTGCAGATGCCCATTTTATATATTGTCCTGACACCTGCTTCAGATTAATACCAAACACAATGAGACGAGGAGGCAGTTTTGACGTGCACTTTAGATAAGAACAACACAGACGGTCGTTTAGTGCTTCAGCACTTTCCACTTGCCAATCATCAGGGTGTTGACTATGTAATGGATATCACAGATCCTTCTATTGGTCAAGGCTTTATGTCCTTCAATCCTCACCGCTAGCATTCAGATTGACAATGGCACAGTGACAAAAATGAAAGGTTTCTCATTTCAGTGAGACTAATGCTTTAGTGCATCAGAGAATTATATGTGGGGAGATCAGCAAAAAAGCTAAATCTATCTGTTATGACCTGGCAACGCACTGCTGATACAGTATGTACGAAGCTGGACCAAAATGTTACAAGACGGGTTCCTGTTGCATGTAAAGGCTGTGCAGCATCATGACGTGCGTGTGGAAGCAGTGACCTTTGTGAGTAAGTATCGTTGCTCGATCAGCATCAGTGTCTAAGTTACACAGGCTTCTGTGAGCACTGGTCCGGCTGCAGTGGCAATTTCTCCATTGGCATGAGCAGAGAGAGCACGTCACAATTTGTGCAAAACTGTTGAAATCTGCAACAGACACCCTTGAAATGCTTCAGAAAGCCTACGGCAACGACGCAATGAACCAGTCAAGGTGTTTTGAGTGACATTCGCGTCTTAAGAGGGCCAGAACATCACTGTCCAACATGGAAAACACACATCAGGTCAGGAGCGCAACCAGATGAGTTTTTTTGCGCACCCTGAATTCGACCCCGGTGGGTCAGACTTTCAATGCCGAGTTCAAATGTGATGTTCTGAGGTGTCCGAGGGAAAACATTCGGTACAAACGACCTGCGCTGTGGAGCGGTGGCACTTCGGCTCTCCCACGTGACAATGTGACCGCTCACAGCACGTTCAAAACGCATATGTTTCTCACCCACAACTACACAATGTTGCTCTCCGCCCAAGTTTCAGGTTCATGGAGAAATCGCTGATGTGCTCGGACCAGTGGTCACAAAAACGCAGTTAACTCATGATGTTAAAAAATTTCCCCTCGGGGATTAATAAAGTATATACCTACCTACCTACCTTGATCAATCTACGAAACTTGGAGTACTTATTCATGAGGGCTATAGCTTCTTCGCTACGAGGTTGCACTACGTTCATGCATAACAGAAGCACTCTCCAAACATTTTGATTCACGTGGGAAAGCTTGAATCATGTACATCACAACATTGTGCTAATTTCATATGGTACATCTTAAAATAAAAAGATAACAGAAAGTATCTGGGCCCAATGTATTATAAAACAATATGTGATTTCTTGCTGCTTGATAAGCTTTAAATCTGGGCTTCCAAATTTAGATTTAATCTTCAAATTAAAAAATTAAGACTGCCGCAAGAGTTTCAGGAGAGCTCCAAGCTTGAAGGCATGGATAGGTCGTATTCATGTGGTGTCTTACCTTGTTCTGGTCGGTCCAGTACAGGAAGTAACCTTTGGGGTCAACGGTTAGAGTCACCGGGGTCACAGTGGTGGAATCCTGTAGTAAACACAGAAACGACATCTGGAGTCAATGTGTGTTTCTGCTTAGATGTGTGTAGCCTTGTCTGGGTTGTTACATGAGTGCCTGCTTTACGGCACAATATTCTCTGAGTAAAACAATTAATTAATTTGTTGGGATTAAAGCTTAGTTTTTTTTTGTAATAACACTTGCATACCAGAACCTGAAAAAACATTACAAGTCCTGTTTATGTTGTAAGCATGAACACAATCCTTTCCATCAAATGTTCTTTCCGAACCACGACCTGGCATCACCACAAACGGCCAAGGAGCCTGGTGTGTGTGTGTGTGTGTGTGTGTGTGTGTGTGTGTGTGTGTGTGTGTGCGATGACTTCAGTCATGAACTGCAAGTTGTTTCACAGCTGATGTTTCCATTTTCCTCTCTTGGAACAGTCAAATGCTTTCCTGCAGTTCCTACATACAGACGGCTCCAAGTCTCTCACACACACGAACACACACACACACACACACACACACACACACACACACACACACACACACACACACACACACGAACACACACACACACACACACACGAACACACACACAGTTTGACCCTGAGGCATACATGGCAACACCAGATATTATTGGATGCTTCTATAAAAAGAATGAGTCTTTGCATTTTTTTTCTTGTGGACAGTGGCTGTGGATGAGCTGAACAGTAGCATATTGTCCTCCTCAATCAGCTATGGCTGTGAGATCAGAGAGATGGAAACCGCATTTGCTGCACAGAGCTAGAAAATCTTCAAAGTGTCTTCTAATGATGTCCCTATCACAGCATTGGGAGACAGAGCTAATGGTCTGCATCTGCTACACACTTGTCACATTTGGGGGCGACCCTATGTACTGAAACTTTCAGAGTTTAAAAGTTGGGAGAGGGAGGTGGCAGACAGCAGAGGAGTCTGAGAACCATTGGAAATCATTTCACACTGTCTTAACAAGATGGTAACAATTCATGAAACCTCACACACCTGCTCTATGATGGATCAACACTGACATCCATGGAGAAATTAAAATAAACAGAGGCAAAGCAGAAAAAAAGAAAGACAGGAAATGAGCGTAAACTAAATGAGCGACTCGTTCAGTGTCGGAACTGGTAAAGTGCTGCATCAGTGGCATTTGCCATAGTGACGTTTGCTATGGTAACCCACCATCCCCGTGAAATCTATTAGAGCCTCAAAGGAATCGTTTTGGTTCTGTTCACATGATTGCACAATCTTTGCAGGCTTGATTGAATGACAAAAGATGCAGCTCATACCACTGAATGCACGTAGCACACGCACACCATGCAAAGCCTGAGGGCAGGAAAAAGAAGCCTAATGTTTGCAGTTCTTAGATATACAGTAGCATCTCATACTGAATCCAGCTCATGTCTCTGATCTTCACTCAATTTACAATCTACAGTCCAATTTCTACAGTTACATTATTACAGATGGATATCTCTTTCTGCATGAATATTTATTTCTAGAAAATAATCATGAGCTTGATCTTTGACTTTTCAGGAAGCTGTTTATATTTCCAGTAAATTGAGAATTTTTCCAGTGGGCAACATGTGGCGACGGATGGATGTCAGAGGAAGATGGTTGGCGAGCTCTGGGATTTAGCCTAATGATGTGAGAGCAGTCATTTTCACCAGCTTCTTACTTAATGTCCTGACTCTTCATGGCCACCACTACAAACACATTAAGCCATTATGGACTCTTAGCAAAGACTTTCTCATGGGTCTGCTGCACATTTAGAAAAAAACAAAAAGTACTTATAGCATAGTGGATTAGACTTCAGTGATTTGCTCAGATTACCACCTCCTGAGTGTGACTGCTCATGTTGATTTTTTTTTTTGTCATTAATGGGACGACATTAGGCACCAGTGGCCTGCTTTTTAGCAGAATTAAGATGAGATTAGTGACTGACTTGCGAAAGTACAAACACCCCGAGGGATCCAATTCCAAGGCAGGAGACATTGCCATTATTTTTAGTGAACAGTCTGTACCATTAGCCATCACCTAAGGGGATGTGTTAGAGAGGAGATTTGAGCTCAGCAGATTCCTGTTCTGTATGCTAATGACATATTGTGCTACTTTTGAGGGATTTTTATGCTCCCCTGTGGAGCCTGATCATATCTTTTTCTACGCACGCCAGACCGAAGGGGAAATGATACAAGTGTAAACTTATAAAAATCTGTTTACACAGACCCAGCATCATCTCTCAGATTTCACATCGTGCCAGTCTGTCAGGGATCCTTAAAATGAAGGGTCCTTGTCCTTGAGGATTTGGATGGCCGCCTGTCCTCCACTCTCTCCCAACAGAAAGCAGTCATTGGTGGTAAATGTGCCATTTGAACTGACTGACAAAAAATAACACAATCCAGGCAATATGTGAGGCTGCAACCAGTGGTTTCATGAGCTGCAGAGGCAGTCAGCTGTCTGCAAGTGGCTGCAACTAAAATACAAGGTGTCTGTATATGTCTGTGTGAGGGGAGGTTGGGAGAGGTCTGAGGCTTTCGCAAACATTTCGAGAGGTTTTCTGATAGTTTGTCTATTCTTCTTCTTCGAGAGTCACAGCATTGTGTGCTGTAGTTCTGCAGTGCTTTTCCTCACCAGCTCAGACACTGTGCTTCTGAAAACTCATGGCTTCTAGTTCCTGCAGTACAGTATGCCCTCATTACACAGTGAAAGAAAAAAAAATGGATTTCAGGAGTGACTAAAAAAAATCTGTAATTTACACGGACAAGGAAAAATAAAAAAAAATTCCACCAGAGAAAAGCAATAACGCAATAATTAAATCACATGCATGTAAGAATTTGTTTGTACAATTTCTCGTTGAGAGAGGTTTGAGTGCAGCCAAACGTCCAATGCCACGATAAGAAGAGAATGATTGAATTAATCCTTCCCCACTGACAATTTATTAGAGCTTTTCTCTCTCTGTCTGCCTCTGAATTCCTAGGACTGTCATTCTTTCCATGAAATGATACAGAGAGGAAAGAGGAAGGAAGGAGTGCATGGGAAATAAAACAGAGACAGTATCTGCGAGTGTGTTCTATGCCGTGGGCTTTTCGCAGGAAAGGCCTGGTGGGCATTTGGTTCTGGAGATAGGCCCACACATACAAACTGAAGTTCATAAACACGCTGGCAGGGGAAACAGACTCACACCTCACACACCCCTTCTCACAACATACCCGGGAGAGAAAGGGGGAGAGAGAGAGAGAGAGAGGGAGAGGAAGCGAGAGGGGAGTGGCTCATTAGTAATTACTGGTTAAGGAATGACTCAAGTTCTCTTATTTAAGCTGAAGGTTGATGATTGACAGAGCGGCAGGTTTTCAAGCGTGCATAATTCCCTCTCTGCCATCTGTACTGACCACATTCACACTTTTGTCAACGCTCATCCACTAATGCCATCTGTGCTGTGCTCGGCTCACCTGAGCTCAGGGAATCTGAATATGTATTTGTGAATACATGAGCTTATGAAATTATACTTTTAAAAGGCCACTTATGTAAAACTAGCAGAGCTGCATAGTTTATTAGCAACATTTCGTTGCCTCTGCTTGGCTCCATTTAGGATTTGAATGCAAAAAATAATGAGATTTGATTAATCTTTCAGTGTCAGAAAAGTATGTTGGGCAACAGTTACATGTGGGTACATTATCCTCTCTCAACATTTTCAGTGATGGAAAATGTAGGGAGAGAATTGAAAGTATTCACAGGTGGGCACATATTCAAATTCTCACACAACAAACATACGCCAGAAAACATGGGAAGTAAAAACATCACACAGAGTCCGTTTCAGAACAGAGAGAGCTGTTCTGAAGTCACAGCTGGAGATAAGCAAAACCATTTAGTACAATAAGGTCATTCAATTTAAACTCCGTTTGAAGCGCAACGGCTCAGTGTGAATTCTCCGATAGGATTATTCTTGGGGAAAAGGTGCAGTGCGGAACAAAGCTGTCTGGTCAAAGGCCACTACTGTTTTACTTATCAGCAGCGTGCCATCAATTTTAATCAAGGTCATTTCACCCCAGTCAGACCTTTACATAGGAATAGCACCAAGAACAAAGTAAAAGCAAACAAACAAAGACGAGCTTCATTCAGCTCTTTGGCTGATGGTTAGATTCGCGATACACTAATTAGTTAATTGATCAAATAATTCAAAGGAAGGGGGAGGGGCGATATGAGTTCAAATGTTTCCTTTGATTTAGTGAGTGGCGAGCACATTCTCACACAAGCATTGGCGAACACGCGCGCACGCATACAAATACTGTAAATGAAAGCAAAGCACATGTCAGCACACACTACAGCTGCAGTATTTCTTTGAACCGCAAACCAGGAAGCCAAAAGCAGTCAGCCCTCTGTCAGTGCTGTCTCCACTGACTAGTAAATCAATCGGCCACTGTTGCATGAGTAGCCTATAGATTGTGTAATACATTACAGTGCATGCAAACCGACGCGTGCAGAAATCATCCCACGGTGCCAAACAGAAGAAGAAGAAGAAAAAAAAGATTCACTGTAGGTCATTACTTACATCATCCCATTTCATAAATTTGTTGCCCTTTCTCAGGCTCTCGGGCACGGACACTGGCTTGAGCTGCAGCGCATGAACTCCAGGCTGTGCCCCAGCCATTGACTCATCTACTCTTCTCGACGCGCGGCAGGGGTAGAAAATGAGTCACTTCACTCTCTTCCACTCTTATTGCTCTACCACTCCTTTGTAATCTGCTCAAAAGCAGGCGGACGGGAGCCCACTACTGCTGCCAGTATGTCATGCCCGCATTGACGCTCGGCGGTGGCGCGTCTCGGCGTTTTGGAGAGCTGTGGAGGCGGACACAGGCGTCGTGGACCGGGGCCACTGACTGACTGACTGACTGACTGAGCGACATGCAGCTAAGGACGAGAAGAGAGAGAGAGAGAGAGAGAGACGGACTGAGAGAGATAATGGTGGAGAAGGAGGGGGCATCTGAATGAGTTGCACGTCTGTTTTCAAATGGTACAAGTTAATGCGGGGACAGGATCGATGCTGTAAGTGATCTAGCGCCGCCATGCGTCCGTGGCAATTAGACGGGCATTTAGTGTCCTCAAGTTTTAAACAAACTTGTCACTAGTGATGTGGGAAACATATGAATAAGTGCAGGTGCATGCAACATTGATATTTAGCAATTGCTGGCTTGTGAATTTTTTTTTAGAGTACAATAACAGCAGTATAATAATGAGAAAGATTTTTTTATCCCTTGAAATGAGGCAGGATTTTGCGGTTGGGTTTTCATATTGAAAAATAAGTTACACGCCTTTTTTTAAAATTCTTCTCGGTGTGTTGTGACTTGGTCTTGGCATTAAATGGATGTAGTATATCCTCACCAGAAGGGAAATTTGAACTAGTATTCATCCCTGTATCCATGGGTAACAGGTGCTTCTTGTTAATTTAAGAAATAGGTCCACACCCATTAGTGAGAATACTCCCCGATTTCTGTTTGAGTCCCCAAACATGGCTCTCAGCCATTTTCCTTCTTCATCACAAGACTTCTATAAAGTTCTGAGTCAGCCTTCAGGACTTTTGGTTTCAAGAGTTTAACTATCTTATTAAATAAAACATGGAACTCCGCTGGGCTTTGCACCACCTACAGTGTATTTTCTGCAATTTCCAAAAAAAGAAACGGCGGACTATTTGAATCCTCCTTCTGCGGTCAGTCAGCGGCTGGCACCGACCCCTCAGACATGTCAAACTATTCAAAGCTGTCAAATTCTGAGTGGCACTTTCCATGTCAGCTGTAATAGCAGTTTGTTTGAGTTTGCCTCCTGTCATTAATGATTGATTAACTGTGACAGTTTGGGGACCGGGCCCTGAAAAGAGTCATAATTGGGTGACAGCTCAGGGAAGTGAGAGAAGAGTGTGAGAGAAACAGAGAGGAAAGACTCAAAGCTATAAGAAGGGGTGAAAAAAAAAAATCACATTTAAAAACAATATTTTTAATGAATCACAATCCCAAAGTAGAAGCACTTATTTCAGCAACAACAACAAATGTACAGAATAGTGTCACACCAATGCCGAGACTCAAATGTGTTGTTTTTTTTTTTTATACAGCGAATGAGTCATTGTTATCCTCCATGCCTCAGACTTTGGTATCCATCATCTGACTTCCTATCAGCCCTGAGGTTTCAGCTCACTCTAAAATCAGCCACAGCACTCTCACATGAAAGACAAAAGCCCACAGTAAGGAGGAATAATTGGATTGTCAGTATATAAAAACTCTAAGATTGTTTTGAGCTTTTAAAATCAAGTCCTCGAAGTTGTCAGTAGAGCATTTCAGCTTTTCCTTACTGTTGAAACAAATAGTGTGGTTGTTGCTGTAGGAGACAGTGATATGTAAAACACATTAGAAGTAGATGATAAATGTATTATTATACACTGTGTGACTTTTCTCAGGTAACCCGAAACATACACGTTCATCCTAATGTGAACTTTACATTGTCCTTGGACAGGTGACAGGGGTTTGCATCTCATTCACAGCCAGTCTTGTTTCTAGTTCTATCTTAAACTGACTTCCTCCTGTCAGTGTTTAAGTGTAATGTGACTTCCTCCCTGTTTCTTCCTGCTGGTTTTGATGTCATCTTCATAACAAGGATTCGCTGACCTTCATCCATCTAATTGGGATTTTTTTTGTTTTTTTTTTTTGGGGGGGGGGGGGGGGCGAATGCGGTGGCCTGTCCAGTTGGTGCAGCATTACCGTGGCTTCATCTGAAAAATATCCAGTATATTGGTACCAGTCTGTCAGACCATGTGATCATGTAAAATATTGTTTTCTGCTGGAAGGACAACGGCACCAAAAACAGTAAGTACTGTCATGTTAGCATATCTCAACAAGCAAACACTTGATCCTCTTTGAAATAAGGCCTATTCTACTAAAAGTGATACTCAATTTGGTTGTGATTTTTATAATTTAGATAAATAAACATGAAATCAATCAATCACATGAAAAAGTAAGTAGACGCCCACAATAATTACACTTTCAAATCCATAAAATTTGAATCAGGAGCCTCAGATTTGCTGCCAATAATTAGAACTTTCTTAGGTAGAAGGAGTTGGGACTCGGCGTATGTAAACCTCTGACATTAAGTGTCTGCTGTTCTGTCAGCTATTAAGATGTGTGGTGTCTTCATGCCAAGATCTAAAAAAAGTCTCTCAGGCCTTCAGAATGATTTGATATGTAAGGAAAATCTTCTCCAAGTGGCGTCGATTTCAAACGACTGCCAATTTGTCCAGTACTGGCTATCCCAGGAAGTTCAGCCTGAGAGTAGACTGTCTGATGCTAAAAGAAGTCTCCAAGAGCCCCAGAATTTCATTACAGGATCTATTGGAGTCAAGGTGTCTGCAATCAAAAAGATTGCCAGAAAAAGAACATGAAAGCAAAACTACAGTTTACCGGTGTACGAAGACCATACCTTTTGGAAGAATGTGAACTGGGCAGACAAGTCAGAGGTACAGTTGTTTAACCACAGTAACATTTGTCATGTTTGTTGCAGACCAAAACAAGCTTTTCAAGACAAGAACCTCATACAAGCTGTGAGGCATGGTGGTGGAAATATTATGGTTTGGGGTTGCTTTGCTGCCTCAGGGATTGGGCAGCTTGCAGTCATTGATTCAACTATTGATTGATATCAAAGATTGCTTGAAGGTAATGTGAGGCTATCTGTCTGAAGGTTGAAGCTGAATTAGAGGGGAATCTTTTCAACAGGATATTGATCCTAAGCATACAAACAAATCCATCAGGGAGTGGCTCAAAAAGAAGAAATTGAGGGTTATGGAACGGCCTAGTTAGAGCCTCGATTTAAATCCTATTGAAATGATTTGGGGGATTCAAAACAGGCAGTGCAGCAGAGAAAACCCTAAAACATCTGGCAACTGAGAGACTTTTTCATGGAAAAGTGGTCAAAAATGTCAGCAAGCCGATGTCAGAGAGTGGTGGAAAATTAAGCAAAACATCTCCAGGAAGCAATCTCTGCTAAAGGGGGCAATACTAGCTTCTAATGCCGAGGGTGTAGTTACTTTTTCCAATGAAGAATATTACATCTATTCATATTTTTGTTAAATAAATGATAGAAAACACAAATTTTCCATGTGGTGTTTTTTACATCAACGAATTCATCTGCACGCAGTGTATGCAAGAGAATAAAATGATTGGTTTTCCAAATATGTTTAAAAAGCCAACAATTTCCAAAGGATGCATCTCTCACATGACCGCATTGATCTGTAGTTTGTGGTCTTACAAACTGTAATACAGTCCAAAATGCATACAGTAAGTTAGAGAACTGTAGATTTCTTAGTTCATCTCTGCACTGGGGAGTGAATATTGTCCAGAAAAGAGTGTGATCTACAGCCAGGTAGATTGGGAGCCTGACGTTCAAAGTTGATGATGTTGACTTTTATGTCGGGCAACATCACCGGCTGACCAGCTGCGAAGGACCTGCAACTTTTTTTGTATTCAAGACGAGACCTGGGGCTCTGAAACATTCAAGACCTACTTGAGGTCAGTGGTGTTGTCATCCGCATACTGAATATCCAAGGTGACGCTCTGACCTTGCACCCGACCCTAAATTAAGTTAAGGTAGCAGAACCTGACATAAAAACACTTGTACACAGTACACCTCTACACTCATACACTGGTACTGTGCAGAACGTTTCTACACACACGATGAGGAACAGGTGTTCAAATGACTGCCTCCTGCAGCTTTCTTTATCAATATTAACTTTAGATCTATCCTAAACTGCACGTTCAGCATTAACCAAGCTACTTTATGGATTCTACTGAAGCTCAGTGCATCACACCTCTGCGTCTTTCTCCATCTCTGTTTATTTCGCTAAGTATAACCCAGTTTTAGATGCTGAGACTGGCTTGATGTTTACAGAGCAATGCAAAATAATGTTACGTTAATGTTTGTATTTATGACAAAAACAACTGCGTAGTCACAGATACAAAATGGTTAATTGTTTAAATTCAGAGTGCCAGTGCAGCTCCACGTGAGGACAAAGTAGTGCTGTTTTACTGCTCAGCCCCCTGGATCTGACATGATGGAAATGACATTTCTCTGACAACAACACACAGAAATCAATCTGAGATTTCAAATAGAAAACCTAGATTTGTAATCACTTATCTGGTGTTGCACAGTACAATATATTAATGCATTAAAAAAAAAAGGCTTGTGGGAATGGCAAAGGGTCTGCCTGCATTGCCCTCTCTATGAACCTAAACAGAATCACACGGTGCAAAGACGGTGCATTAGCAGCATCTTCTGGTTCTTTCCTGCCAGTGCACTTCTGTGGGTTGTAACGCTGGTTTACATGTTGTAGAAGCCTAAATTTGGCAAAATACAGCAAAAATAACTACTATTTCCCCCCACTTCATACAATGTATTAAATACTGTACAATTAATTAATACCAATTAATTGATGAACTCTTGCTCTGCTCTTCTAGAGAAGATTTCCACAAGTTTGCAAGCCTGTCAGTCTCTTCCACTCCTGTTTAACTGAAGTTTAAAACAAGTGATGTATGTGTAATCTGTTCCTCAAAAAAACTAATATATACACAACAATATGTATGACAAATATACTTGCAAACGGTGATACCGGAGTGTTCGTTTTCAACAAAGACAAAGATACCTGTCACTTCAGGAGGAGCTGTATTATGAGTTCCAGAATGATGATGTCATCATGCGTTACTGTAACAAAGCTTTCAATAGCTGACCACCAATCATGATGTTATGTTAAAAGCACTGTGGGAACATATTTACCAAATATTTTTGATTGATAAGTTAATCACAGGGATTCCATCAAGCAACAACAGCAGGACATTCAACAAAAAAACAGACCAGGTGTGATCTGTTTCATAAATCAATTGATCACTCATTACAGTTTGTCCATCAAAGAGCATTGATATGCAGTGGTGGAAGACGTATTAAGATGATTTAAATGATTAAAAGTACCAAAACAGCAATGTAAAAATACTCGACGCAAAAGTCTTGCAGTGAAAATCCTGCTTAAACTTCAACGTTCTGGTTTCGTCCTCTGACCGATATATTATCATGAGATAATTATTACTGAAACATCAGTGTGTAAGCAGCATTTTACTGTTGTAGCTGCTGCAGCTGCAGCTGATTTGAATTCCTTTATATCCAGTTATAGATCCAGAGACAGCAGAGAAATCTGAGGGGTCTTCAGATGATTACTGGGAGAGGAAAGAAGAAAAATCTGTTTTCAGTTTCTGGACCTTTTCCTCTCATCTTTAATTTTTATGAGTTATATGAATCATTTGAAGATTTATTGAAATGAAACCATGTGAGAAGTTTGGAGTGGAAAATCACTATTTGGTGGAGCTGTTAACAACTCATAGACATCTGAAATATGAATCCAACTACACACTGCTGTTTGTAAGACGTCAGAAACCAAACAGGCTGGAAAGCACAGATTTAATCTTTAACACTGTGTTGTATTTTAAATATTCTTGTATCATTCATAATCTCCATCTTAAAAGTAACTAAAGCTTTCAAATAAATATAGTGGTGTAGAAAGGATGAATGAAATGAGTGGAAGTACAAAGAAGCACCAAATGGAAATTGTACTAAGTAAAGCACACATAGCCTACCTCAAAACTGTACAGTACTTGATTAAATGTACTTAGTTACTTCTGACCACAGTCAGACACATATTTCATACTCATGTGTGCTGCCAAATTCAGACTGAAGTGGTTATAATTTGACTATAATTGAAAGGTTTTATAGATTTAAAGTTAATTGTTTCCTGTGGTGTTTCTGGTGTGGTTTGAGAGACCCGACACGAGTATAACCCACTGAGATTTCTCCTCATACAGTTACTTGGGCAGGATGTGTCTACAACCTCTGCTGCACATTGACATGCTGAGCAGGGAGTGTAGCGTGTGTCTGGACCAACATTTGGATGTGTGCATATAAATGCGTGAAAAGCATGTTGGTGCTTACCAAAACGACGTGGAATATTTGGACCATTTCTCTAATCCACCTGTGCAAGGGAAAACACTCTGCTAATTATGTGACTATAGTCTGTTTACTTCTGTATTATAAAGCCATCAGCTTTGGGATTCTAAATGGGTTCAGTTCAAAGGCTTCCTCTACCACTCGTACTTATAAAATAGTGAGTAAGTACTGGCAGCCCTAACTACTACTTAGTGAATACAAGTTCTTCAAAGACACCAGGGATGTGGTTTCTGGCCTATAAAAAGACCAAAGCCATACTGGGACTTTCAAGGTTTAAAAAAAAAAAGAGGGGAGAGGGGGGGCAGTTGCAGTGTTGCAAGTTCACCAACAGAGGGCGCTGTGGTATAACTTTATATGAACCCGGTGGCTGTCCTCTGCTTACGATTAAGAATAATCCTTCTCTCAAGGTTCAGGAACTTCATTGTCCATTCAATCCAAATTCCTGGTAACTAACATAACACGGAACATGTGCAGTGAAAAACGATACGTTAAAAACTTAACAGCTTGCAGAGGGGGCCCAGGGCTTGTGGCTCGGGTCAAATTATGAGTTTAAAGAAAAAAATGCTGAAGCTCTTTTGCTCCCCAACCCGACTCTCTTCACACAAATATGTGGGGTTTTTTTTGACATTATTCACACCTGGAGTATTGCAGCGACTATACGGGAGACAGTGGAGGTTTTAATATGTCTCATTCCTCGCTCTGTCTCTGTGTAACCAAACACCTCTTCTACTTCTATTGTCTTATCTGAGATTGAAGAGGGGAAAAAAAACTGGCAGGTGTTCCTCCCCTCAGGCTACAGACTTCAGAAATGATGAAAATAAAGAGTGGGAGTTAGAATGAATAGGGAACATGCATGCATGTACACACACACACACACACACACACACACACACACACACACACACACACACACACACACACACACACACAAGCATATATTTTGACACACATGTCTAAGTGTGTTGCAAGCTCACACAGCCAGTGCTGTTACATGCAGTGTAAACATGTCTGAGGGTGTGTATTAAATACTCATTACAGAGGGCTGGGTGAGCTCTGGGAGAGACTGGGAGAGAAAACAAACAAACCCCACAGGGTGGCTGAGAGGGGTGGCGAGGGGCCGAGGGAGGCCTCTCCCAGTGTAATTCAAGTTCAATAACTGACCCTTAACCTCACTCTAACTCAGGTTACACAGTTCTGGTGAGACAGATTATAGGCACAGTTTCCTCACAGCTGTGGACACTATACACCTCTACAGAAGCTTCACACACACACACACACACACACACACACACACACACACACACACACACACACACAGTACCAAAAACAAAAAAAGGTCAGTTGGTAATGTCAACAATCAACTAAGTATTCTTGAATATCAAATGGCAACCTGGATGACAGGTTCCCAATCTGTGCACATTTTGCTATGATGTAAAGAAACCTGGACCACACAGGGCCCTTTCACAGCCAGGAAGTTGGAGACATCATTCACCTGCAGAGCTGCAGCTGGGCCAGTTTCACTCTGTCAGAAAGAACTCATTACGTGCACGTCAGAATGATCACAGAAGGAAAACACAGCCTCTTCAAACTCCTGACAAACAAAAGTAATCGTTCAGTTCGCACTTATGCAGATGTAGAGCACCCATACAACTGACTTTCATGTTTGTGTTTTGCTGGTAGTTTAGCTGCACTGAGGGTATCTGCATGGTGGCAGCTTACTGCGCACACAAGCAAAGAAACTTAAAACACAATCACTAAAGTTGTCCAGGCGTTTCCTAAATTCCTACATTCCAGGTTTGCAAACAAATCTCCGGTTTTTCAGAGTTTAAATTAATATTGACCTAAATGTATCCATTTGCCACATGAATCCAGATTTTGCAACTTCCAGATGAGGCCAGTGGAAGGGCTGCGGATGCCATGGTTGTGGCCGCAGCCTAAAAATGGTTCACATCCCATGCTGTGTTAGCATAACCACGGTCACATGTTTGAGGCAAAGAATGAGGGAGAAGGAAGGGGAAAAGAGATGTAGCTACTGAAATGTAATTTTTTTACTGCTCAGCTCTGACCAATAACAACGCATGACAAACAAAGAAAAGAAACGTCTAGACTGAAAATCGATCTTCATTCACTTTGACCACTTCCCTCCCCAGCTGGGTATTGCTTTGGTTTTAAGAGGCAGGGTCGAGCCAGACATCTGCGCCTCTGGGCATCTTCTGCTCCTATTGTGTGGTGCAACAGTAGATGGGGCTGCAGGTCTGTAGCACTACAAACTATTTTTCTTTTTCTTCGACTTCTTTCCACCAGTGCCGGTGGACTCAGTATTTATGGTTCAGTAAAACCAACATGGAACGAGGAGTTCACCAACATATCAAGTGTCTGGGGGTCTTGTCAGAAAGGCCCTAAATTTGCATCATTACAGCCCATCCTCTGGGGAGACAGGTTAATTCAAACCATCACTACACAGCTGGACGAGAGAAGTGAGGAGGAGAAAAAATGGACAGAAAAATGTTTTATGCCTCTGCAGCCATTCATTGCTTTTATAGTCCTAGCTTGCCAGCATGGTATTCCCCTAGTCATCTTTAAATTACACAAAGTCCAGTTGTCACTTCAAAACTGACATCTTAAACAAAGCAAAATGCATCATTGTGCCTAAAATGAAAAGCAGGATTTATCAGACCCTTGCACCTCCCACTGTGACTTTACCATTTAGTGTGTTTGTTATGAGTAGATCTGCCAATCAGTGATGCACAAAGGTTCTATTGTCCATGGCCCGCTGTGGCACAGTTCCAGGGAGGGCGTAAAACTCCTGTCTGCTCTGATAGCAATCTGTAGCTAAAGCCTCTCTCCCAATCCCTACACGCTGCAACAACCCGGCGCTGACTAAGCCTAGGCCACGCTAAGACGCTGATCTAAGGTCAGTTTTGTCCCCCACAAATGGTTTTAAATGAGGATTAGGTGGGGGCAAGCTGGTCATAGGTCTGCGCCTAAGGCCAGGTGCTCGGGATCAGGCTTTGTGCTGTAGTAGAGCTTCCCCCCCCCCCTTCAAGTGGGCCTAAATCCTTTTAAGAAAGAAAATGTTGATGTTTACATCCTAGCTGTGACCCCTTCTTGGCCTCTTCACTCGAGCATTCCTGCCATAGCTGTGACATCTACCTAAGCTTTAGGACACCAGAGGGATAGTGAAAACAACGCTTAATCACAGCCACAGGGCACCCCCATGATAACAATGCAACCCCTTAACCCTCTGTGTTTGTGTGTGCTCCTTAATATATGTATGCATGCATACGTGTGGTATGTGTGTGTGTGTGTGTGTGTGTGTGTGTGTGTGTGTGTGCGCGCGCGTGCGTGTCGTCACAGTGGTCGGGTTTCTTGGTTGAAAAAAGGTGTCCTCGTTCTTCATGCAGGGATTGAGGGGCCATTAATTCTGAATGAGTCCCCAGCTTCATTTTCTCAGAATCAGCGTTAGGAATCCTGTTCGGATAATCGCACGTAATTCCACGCAGATCGGCCATATTTACTGTATAGCTGGCGGGGATCCTCGACACATGCTTATCTAATGTGCTCTGAATGGAGAGGTCAAAAGCCATAACACCCTGAGAGTCAAGGAGATACCAAAAACTCACCAATAACAACATGTATTTACATTCAACTTTGCTTCATGCTCTTTTTTGACATAAAATAGATCTACTGGACTGGAAAACTAAGTTAAAGTGAAGCACCAGCTTTCCAACAATGTTATATAAGCTATTTTAATACATTTCCGGACGGACATAGGAAGAAGAAATTTCTGCAACCATGCGAGAGATTTTACCAACAATCCCAGCTCCACTCCTGCTTTTCTGAATATCAATGCATTTGATGTGCAAAGAAATTAAACCGTTTGGGTTTTATCTGTGTTATAAGGCAGAGCAGTAAAGTTTTGTCAGAGGATGGCTGTCGGTGCGAGGCAGGGCTCTGGCTGCGGACCGTTGAACTTGAGAAGACAGGTCAACACAGGTCAACCGAGTCCAGCTAAACAAACATGCACTATCAAAGAGGAAATTTCCTGTCCAATCTGAAAGTTTTTGCTTCACAGTTAGCGTGCATTCACCAGATGATCCCGAGGGATGAGACAATGGGTTTGTGCTAATGCTTGTCAGTCAGTTGTTGATTAATGTACAGTATATGTCATGGTTATGTTGAAGTAAAGAGCCTTTGCCTTTGAGCCCCGGTCTGGGCCTTTTTTTTTTTCAAACATTTTCTGTGTTACTTTTAAAAACTGCATTCAGATATACATTTTCATTTTCATTTCACGCTAAGTTAGACCCGGCAAAAAGGACTGCACGTGGCTGTGTCACACAGCAATTAACCACCAGTGAGGGTTTGGCTCTAAAGCCTTGCAACGTTTCAAATTGCTTCCCAGCCATAATTCCTCCATCCTCTCTTTGACTCAATTACCTGTCACCTCCCCAGACAAAGGACACACTATGGAGGGCCATTTCTTATGCAGACATACACGAACGTATATGCAAGTACTCGCACCGCATGTGCGCTCGAACACGCCACGGGACGATACAACAGTTCTTATGGTTGCTAGGCACTGTTGTAATTTATGGCGGGATAGGGTTGCAGGCTTAGCGCCCATCAGTGTCTTCCTACCAGGTGGTGAGCGCTTTGCTGACAGGGCTTTAGTCCACAACACACAGCTGATAAAGGAGATTTCAGCGCTGGCTGAAGGTCTGGACTATAAACAAGAAAAAGTATTTTATAAGTAAGTCAGCGGGTGGTGTTTTTCTATTGAGGCTAGCACAAAATTTTCTGGACCAATTCAGATTTTGAATGGAATTTAATATAAATTTCAAGCAGAAAGCTGCCAAACAACTGGTACAGTGCTTGCCAACAATACCACATATTTTCTGAGACTGTCTAAACTCTGCTCATAGTGTGCAGATTTTTTTTTTTTTTACATTACCTTAATATTTTTTCTATTCTATTCACAGACAACACTGTTATTTCATGGTGCAGAAATGCCCTTTTTCTCTATCTGAAAAACATCTGTGTGTTTCTGTGGTTGTGTACAACAGTTGCTAAAAGTACAAGAGAGCATGTGTATATGCCAATGTGTGTCCGTAGGTGCTGTATTAATGTGTGCATGTACGGCGCATGTGTGTATCATGGAGTGGAGCTCCCCCGCCATATTGCAGAGGTTTTTTATCACATGAAAGCCAACAGGGGGTGGTATGCATACAGGGCAAGTCGCTTCCATCTGCCCTGTCCACTTAAATTAGTGGGGCCTCGCATCCAGCAGCATCTGGTTCCAATATGGAGCCAGGCGGAAGGGTGGGTGCCTCACTGTGCGGCGGAAAATACAGCCTACTGTACCTTTAAATAGCCCTCAGGAGGCTAGGGACGGATGCTGGCGCTATCGCCCTATCCCAAGATTCTTTGTATCTGGCCTAACACTTCTTCCCTTTGAAAGAGGACAAATGTACAATTAGGTAGGAATGCCTGCAATGCTGTTTTCCAAGCGTGTGTTCGCAGCGCTGGCTTGGGCAAACGGTGGATTGAATGGTAAAGAGGTTACATGCCGTCAACCTCCTTCACTGTTCCGTGGTGAGATGCACCGTCTGACCCTCAGCCCAGGCTGGGTTTCTCCGGTTCTGCTGGTCCATGTTTGGGTTAGCCTCTTGTTGTTCTGGTTCTGCTGCAGTTGGCTGAGCCAGGTCTCTGTCAGCGCTCCTCTGTGGCACAAGTCTGTAAAGATCCCCCCTCCTCCTCCTCTTCTTCTTCTTCTTCTTCTTCTTCTTCTTCTTCTTCTTCTTCTTCTTTCTCTTTCCCTGGCACTTTAGAGCTTACCCATAATTCAAAGGTTTCCATCTCAACCATAATTCACACTGCGCTCTACCTAAGTAAAGGGGCTGTCTGTGACTATGGTGATTGCATGTTTGTCAAACGAATTGTCAGTGCAGCCGGCTTAGGAGGAGGAAGAGAGTAAGGGCCAGAAACATGATGATGACACGCTCATACACAGAACGTGCACAATAGTATCATCCTGTAGTCCTATATGATGTGTAGGATGAACATAAAAGAGTGTTCAAATAAATACAAAAACATACTGAAACCATCTTAGGTGCTGCTGGACGGGTGGAAGTTTACAGGATGTTGACAACGACCACGTATACTTTACTTCTAGTTACCGGTTTTGCAACAGAATTTTTTACATATCACGTCATACCATGACAATATAAAACTAATATCTTGCTATGCTACGGTGCACATGCACGGTAGGCTACTCACATTAAATATTAGAAGTCCAAAATCTCTGTGAACTTTCAAAGTAATCACTCTGAACTGCATCAGCCATCAAAAAGAAGGATAGTTTATGTAATGTAATCTATGCACCTTTCCTGTAATGTACTTTGTCTGAAAACATATTGACAGCACAAATATCTTTCTGTTCAAAGTACATTTCCAATGATTAAGATGCAAAAAAAAAAGTCCGACCTGAAGTGACAAAAAAAAAAATCCCCCTACAAACAGCATTATTTTATATTAACACAACATCATGCTGAAATCCAGGAAATAGATCTGAAAGACAGCTACTATACAGAACAAACTGTTTAAGAGGCCCTCTGGAGGTCCCACCTTGTTTCCCTATAACCACTGAAAGTCTGTTGCCATTAGCCACAAGGGAGGAGAACGTGGAGCGAGCAACACAGTGTGATCAGATAAGCCTGATGACAAGGCAGGGGGGAATCGATGACAAACTTTTGACAGCTTTGGCCCATGTCTTCAGACATAGCCCGCCTGCTGAAATATAGATTGCAGTGCACCTCCAACACACACACATCCAATGTCAGGGTTTAATGTGAGTGATTAGCCGGGCGAACCGCAGTGAAGCAGCGTGGTGCCCATGTCAGAGCAGAAATCCATCCTGAAATATCTGGGTTTTTTGTAACATGCGAGATATGACCTCCACGTATCTCCGTTTTTCACACTCGCTGCTATTGTTATGACATCCTTGCCCTTTGACCTCGCGTATTGGGAGCGCACACATGCGCAGAGCAACAATCAAAGGGCATATCCAAAACAGCGCGGGGGGGGGGGGGGGGGGGGGGGGGGGTGGTGTTAAACTCTATCTTAGAGAGTGCAGCTTTACCTATGTAAACACTTCCAAACAGCCAAAGACAACTGCCACTCCAAAAACAAGCGCTAACCACCACTCGGTAATTTTATTAAGTTGTGACTTCCTTTCTTTTCCCTTCCTTACATCAGAAGTTCAGAGGTCAAGAGGATCTGTCAGCAGTGACAGAGAGGATTATGGGTGTAGGCATTCCATTGGCAGTCATTACTGCCCTCTGTCAGCACCTGGTATTCTCTCTCCCCCTCTTTTTCCTCATCCTCTGTCTTTTTGTCTCGTCTCTCTCTTGTCCTCTGACAGACTAAGAAGCAATTAGTGTCACATTAGTGACATCCAGAGTAGAATTCAATATTCATGCCAAAGCTGCTGCTCACTCATGGATTTTTTTTTTTTTTTTTTTTTCTACATAAACAGTTACTTTGTTTGATTTTTTTTTTAATTTATTTATTTATTTTTACTTAAAATCTTTTTCTTTCTTTTTTACATTCAGGGAGTACCAGAACAGATCCATTGTACATTTGATGCCGATACAGTCTCAACTTTGTGTCCAGCTATCCGCAGAATGGTTACTCTGCATTCCTGCTCCATTACAATCACCTATCCAAATACAATGCTAAAACAGAGGGGAAAATGAGTGCAAGCAGCGATGTGAGGTTTGGACCCCTGCACTAGAACCCCAGCCCAGTAGGATTCTTCACATTCCAGGCCGTGCTGGAGCTGGGGCTGGAGCTGGTAATAGATCTGAGCAGGCCTGCTGGGCTCAGTGCATTGTGGCCTGTCCTCCCTTCCTCAGTTTTCTGCTCTGGACCAAGAACGTGTTTTTTTCCCCCCCTTGTAGGACACCTTCCTGAGAACAGCCTCAGGTACTGACTTACCCTCCCTATGTCATCAAAAAAAAAGAAATAGGGGCACACATGAATACATTTCTTCCCCTCCTTTTTAATTTTTTTTTTTTTTTTTACCATCCATCCAGCCAGTTTCCCCCTCCATGCAACTGTAACAGGATAGTGGGAGTTTACATCATAGCGGAGCGAGGGGTTGGGTCTTTTTTGACAGTAATGCAAGGGACACTTGTTTACCTAACCTCATGGGTCACGGTGCAGTTTAGCAGGGAATGAATGACTTCATTTCAGGGTTTAAATTAAAGGGTTCCTCCTCTCCTGAACTTAAAACAGATTTGTGCATGCTTTGGAATGAAGAGAGTCCATACACAGACCTTTCTAGTCGGCTGTAACTAAAACAAAAAGAGGTAAAGTGATGGCAAGAATGTAGTACAGTACAGCTCCTGCAGGTCGCACATGTTGGCACACAATTACGACTTACTTAACAGTTTTTTTTTTACTATCTCAAATCTCGCAAATGCTTCATACATATTGTAAAAATTCTTTCATTCGGCCTGACATGGTGTCAGTTATTTCAGCAGTTATTGGGCTATGCCATATTTGAGGGAAATTGCTACCTTATGTGCCTTTTTAAAAAAAAAAAAAGCCACAGGGTTTTGAATAGGACCTTTTAAAAAGAGGGTAGTGTTTCATTTAGAGTTGGTGGTCATTTTGGCAATGTGATTTTACCACCAGGGAGCCTTGGAACCATTTACACTCACACATGGCATCAAGGCCTGCTGTGGTGGTGATCAAGTGCTTTGGAGATGCCTGGACACCATGAGAACACAAATTAGAGCCCATCTCTCCCATGCCCCCCCCCCCCCAACACACACACACACACACACACACACACACACACACACACACACACACACACACACACACACACACACACACACACACACACACACACACACGCCAAAATGTTCAGAGCTATAGGAGCATGCTCTCCCTCTCACTGCAGCCTTTCATGCCGCTTGTTCGTCAAAGGCAAATTGATTAAAGGCCCTTTTAAATGACTTCCTTTTCAGAGCTATTATTTCCCAATAACCAAAAGAGAGCAGATTGAGATCAGTAGTCTAATCTGTTGTTTCCCTCTCCTTCTTATTGGTGTTTTTGTTAGAGCCCGGCAAAAAGAGCTCACCCCATTTTTCCTGTCAGTCATCAGGTTGTAATACCGGGGCTCACGGCTGTAACTTTAGACCGCTCAAGCACTCACGCACGGGACCTTTTTTTCAGAGAACAGAGTGAAACAAGTCACTCTCCAAAACCCCTCTGACAAATAACCCAAGCCACAAAGAGCCTGTAACTCTGCCGCCTGGGGAAAAATGCTTTGAAGCCACGATAGAAAGGAGGGCTTCTTCGATGCAGCCGGTGCAGCGCTGGGTGCAGCGGCCGAACTTCACGACCAGAGGAGGTAAGCGACAATAGGAGTCCTCGAATTCTTTTATCACACTGAAAGAAACCCAGCCACTGACCTGGAGGTTAGTGGGATGGATTTGTTTCCCAAGAGGCCAACACGCGCCTAGTTTTGCTGTCATTGGTGGTATAAAAAGGGCAAAGCAAGGGTATGTTTGGAATGGCAATATGTCATGCTTCCCCGGTGCCAAATTGAGTTGAAAGTCAAAAGCTTAGCTATAAAAACAGCAGATGGGAAGAAGAAATGAAAAGATAAGAAGGGATGAGGACTTTTTCATTCTGTATCCGCAGAAACACCTACAGTGTCCGCCTTCCTCAGGGCTCTAATCAGAGCACACCATCTCCCTTCAACTTCAAACATTCCTGTAAACACCTGCTTGTATCTCCCTCCTGCATCTGTGTGTAAATACCACCCATTCTTGTTCGCCTGTGTACAGACAAGACCTCCGCTAGCTACCTCTGGACAGTTATTTCTTCTGTAGCCATGCATCACATCTTCTCTCAAGATGAAGAGCTCGGGGAGATGAAAAGCAGACTGACTCTCTGATGGTGGGGGAAACCCGCTGTAAAGAAGAGACCTTCAGGTGAGAAATGTGCGGTTTTGGCAAACAAAAGTTACATTCATCCAGGTGGTCCCAGACGCCCTAATCCAAACAGAGGTCTCAGATTGAGTGGCATCAAGCTGGTGTTAAAAACAATGCCGTGGTGTGCTCATATCTCCTTCTTTAATGATTAATCTGATCGAGCCAACTTTTCATCCGTCGACGCCAACGTCTCTGGGAGCTCTTTTGACTTGTCATGTGGACAAGTAATAACAAGAAGTGTTGTGTCTCACAGCAGTCTCGCAACCACCTTCATAAACTGAGGCGCCTGTCTCTCAGACAGTTGTGATATACAGTAGGCCTGCGGTATGACACTAATAGTTAATATCCTTCAGGATCATCAACAAGAAATGCTGTTATATTTGCATATAAAGCTGCTGCATGTCAGGGAGAGTCATTGAGAAGTTCCCTTTTAATGGGGATTTCTCCATCCACTGCCTCAACATAATTGTTACTTTAAGGTGAGTCAAGACAGACAATTTCAAGCATTTCATGCGCAGATCCAAGAACTGCCTCTAATACTCTGCATTTTTAACACGCACTCCTTCATTATGGCTTGGATTGGCGGCTTTGCACTCACTTTTTTTTTCTTTACTCATTCCTGTGCAGGCTCTGTTGTCTGCTCTCCTTCACCTTCACAACTCTGTCCGACATGCCCCGCTCGCTTCACGACTCACCAGTTGACTGAATGTAAATGTAAACCCTTCGTCCCCTCGGTGTCACCAGGGGAGCAAGATGTGATATTTCTCCCCCAAAAATGTTGCTTTCAGCACTGATTTGGAGCGTCGAAGCGCCAGCCAGTTTTCAACCAGGAACCACAGATGACTTTTTCTAATAGGGAAACAAAGCTGGCTTTTGTGCCTCGGTTCTGGGAGACCGCTCACTCTTGTCATGTACATGTGAAATTAATTAGGAGGAAATACTAAAACACTTGGGTGGAAATTGCTTTTCACCAGATGTTCTACATATGAGGATCAATTTAGTGTTCTTAGTGTAGCAAAATGGCTATATAACTTCTATGCTTGCCTCTTTGATGAAAGCCAATCTGTCACTCAAGGCACATAAAAAAAAGTCGGGGTTATATGCTACTGTTTCCACTTTATGGAGTCTTAGGTAATGTGATTACTTAACCAGGTTATGAAAATACAATGTTTCATTCTAGGGTAAAAATTTGGCACACTGACAAGGAGGCCCAGTGTTCCTCGATGATCCACGCGTCAACTGAACGAGTGATCTTTTCCTCGTCCCTCGCACCCAAACGCAGAGGCTAAATAATCACAGATAAATCACTGTCGGATGTGAGATAGTCATCATAACAGAGGTGTTTAGGTAAGTCTGCAGCTAACATCTCATATGTCATGGATATGTTTTCAGGGTGTTTTTGGAAAAGAATCAGTTTTCGCACACTGTCTGTTTGTGCTGCTGTGGCAAAAAAAAAAAGAAACTCCAAGATATGGATAATAAAAGCACGGCGTGCAATGACAAGGCAAGAGCCATTATGAATTGGGAGATCAGAAACTCTCACTTCTTGCCTTCTGCGTACATCTCCTGCCTGCTCCGCTGCACAATGTCAAAGATGTGCAAGCAACAAGGAAACTACTTCAAAAAAATTCACTCCACTGCCAGCACGACAAATTAAAAAAATCAATGAATAACGCAGGAAAGAAAATTCAGTAAGGCTGCATTTGTTCAAGCTGAGTCATCTAGTCTTATTCTAACGGACACAACACACTAATCTCTCATCTGAACCTTTTCATTTATTTTTTTTTATCATTTTCCTCATTCCCTTGTCTCACTTTATGAGGACATAACATGCCAGCAGTTGAAGGAGAGCTGGTCTCCACAGGAAAATACAGCAGCTCTCTTCAGAGCTTCTGTTGCTCTGTGTATATTCCAGAGAATCCAAGCCATCTGGAGTCTGTTTATTGTATTACAAATGACACATAATGGTAATCTGGCATGTGATGAGAGAACTGGAATTACAGACAGGGGGCATGAAACAGGTATTAACCTTCATTTGATTTTCTTTAAGGAGGACATTTAATTTAAGGCTACACTTTATCTACCTGATTATTCATTACAGTAAGCGCCCATAACCGTATGAAACAGGATAAACAGAGGAAACCGCCAATTAAATCACATTCCAGGGAAGATTGGGAGCAAAGGAGGGGGGGGGGGCTTACTGTATACAGACCAGTTAGTTTAGTGGCATAAATATTTACACAAACTGCCACGAATTAAGACAAATGTTACCAGGAAATAGTCGACATTGTGAGAGGCCGGAGCGAGGGTTTGTCTGAATTTATTCGCCTTCGTTGAGTCCTAAATTTCTTTTTAAAAACTGCTCTTCAAACTGAATGAAAGAAGACAACTGTCGTAGCTCTGTGTGGGTCCAAACAGTAAATCAGCCCACTCCAAGTTTGTTCTCCTAACGTGACATGCTTTTTCTTTCGGATGCTGAAAGCTTAATGTGATATGAACATTCATTTTCCGCTGACATTTACAGCAAATTCTAACATGGATCATGTATCTCAAGCTGAGAGACGGAGGGAGAGCGAGAGATGGGCGGAGATATGAATAGTTGCATCAGACTGGCCCTAGTAGAAGTTAAAGATACATACTGCATGCCCAGGGAGTGGATGTCAGTTAAATGTTTATACAGCTGCTCTGAAGATTATTATTATCATGAAACCACACAGCTATAATGTCATTCTGTGGATGCCAGAGTACAATCAGGTCCTCCCTATAGCCTACTAGCCTTCTCTCTCTCTCTCTCTCTCTCTCTCTCTCTCTCTCTCTCTCTCTCTCTCTCTCTCTCTCTCTCCTGTGTCAGACAACCCTGCTGTTCTACTCGCTCAAGGCTGGACGGCTGGGATCAGACTCAGCACGACACCACGATAATGAAATGTGACATTGAAATGGGTTTGTTCTGTACTCAACTTCAAATATGTGAAAGCCAGGGTTTGCATTTTCCTATAGCTGTATGTATTTGCATGAACTTGTTGTAGATGTTTTTTTTTCCCAACCAACACAACGCAACTAATAACTACAACTAGAATCAAAAAATGGTCAGTTTTCTATTTCAGAAGTACCTATTCACCTTTTAAAATAATGTTTTTTCCTTTCAGATGGCTTGGATGCCTTAAGTTTCAGTTGATATGTTGCACTTGGTAGCAAGCAGTAGCTTATTGACATTCCCAGCAGTTTCAGAGCAACAACAGCATTCACTTGTGTTGTGTTTTTAGCTAAATCCACTCTCTTTTATCTCTGTTTTGGTCTCCATCAGCTTTTGAAGACATATTCTCCGATGTAGCAGCAACATGCAAAACTGTCTTTGCTAAATTTGTTTATTGTGCTGTTTGGTGATGGAGAATTAGAGGACAGCAGTGCTGGAAAGTAACTAAGGACATTTACTCAAGTACTGTACTAAAGTAGAAGTTGTAGTAGTACTTGTACTATATTTGAGTAATTCCATTTGCTGCTACTTTATGCCTCCACTCCAATACAATTCAGAGGGAAATATTGTAAATTTCTACTATGCTACATTTACATAATATCTTTAGTTACTTTTCAGATGAAGATTTGACACTATGGATAGTATAACAAGCTTTTAAAATACAACAAATTGTTCATCATTAGTGGTTTCCAACTTTTTTGGCCTCTGATGTCTTAGAAAAATCAGTTGGGGTCATATTTCAGATGTCTATGAGTTGTTAACAGCTCCATTAAATGGTGATCTTCTCGTGATTTTTCATGAAGGAGTTTTACTTCAAATGGATTATTTTTATATTGTATTTTTGCAGTGTTGGCATTTAAGTCAAGAATCTAAATACTTCTGTCATCACTGAGCTCACCTAGTCACAACTAGTTTAGAGGCCAACCCCGATCCAATTTCCACAAGTGTGCTGTAGAAACTTGAAGGCTGCATTGAACACTGAGAACGGTCTTTAGTGATGTAGGGGACTTCTTGTGTCCAGAGAATACAAATATTTGTATATTCATAGATTCCGACTATATCAGTGAGAGAAAAAGAGCAGATATAATTTTAATAATTTCTAACCACGTAAATTTAATTCTATGGAACAAACATTTCAGACAATTACTATTCAAAGCAGACCAATTCTATATATCTTCCAACATGGCTGGAGGGGGGTCTAGGTTTGGTACAAAATGTGCTTCTGTGAAAGAAATGTCATGGTGCTAATTGTGATCTATATTAGCTGGGCAGTGAAATCTGCAATCCTTATTAAGTATTAAATAAACATCTGAAAACAGTGAGATGTTTTTATTTTTAATGTTTATTGACTGACCTTGCGCTGGTTGATATGAGATGCTTTCCGTTGTATAACCTTCACTGTATCTCCCAAACGATAAACCCGGCAGATTTGACCAATACCCTGCGTCATGTGATGGGTCTAATCTCATCTTGTGTGGCTGAAATGGCTTCTGCGAAAGCGAGGGACATTTCAAAGCTACAGATGCGTGTTATTGCTTATGGCTTGACACCGCAGATGAAAATATATACGACGAGTGTTGCTCTTTCATCTTGACCGGCACGTGATTGAAAATGCTGTCAGTTTGTGTTTGTGCCTGTGAAGGTCACAACACTTCTATCACGATGTTACTCTTCTTTTTTTTCTTTTTTTATTTGGTTTCCTGAACCTTTAAAGGGCAGTTACACAGAAGCGAGTTTCATTTTCTCGCTGCAGTTTAACCCCAGTGAATCTTAACAAGTTCAAAACCCAAAAGCAGCAGCATTGAGGGTTTAAAAAGCAGTTTGCTACTCCAACCAAGTATTGCATTAACTCTACATAAACAACTATTAATTGAAGCCATCTTTCCTGGATATGTTCGTGCCGGATCCCTTCTCATGTATAGATACTTGCTAAGTGTTTCCCTCCTTCCTTCGCCTGTAAACAGCTGCTTGTGCTTAAGGGGTAAAATGTAAATCTTGACGCTGGCTGTTTACGTAGCCCAAGCTTCTAATCATGCAGACGTATAATTGAGTGACGCGTGGTGTCTTTATGAGTGGAGCTGCATTCAAAGGGCAGATCCCTGTATTTATGTGTGTCTCTCTCTCTCTTTAAAATCGAAGTGGATGCATCTCAGCTAGTCGGCTAAATGGCGCATGTGTTTATGTGATTCCTATTGTACACTGTTGGAGCGAGAGGTCGGCACAGAGCTAAATGTTTCACACTGGTATAGTGACTTTATAGCTTTGTCTTGTTAGTAGGATTATATAGTCAGAGCACTGGAACTTCATTTTGCTATGTAAGTGTCAAGAACAAGACACAAGGAAACGGTTTTGATTCATTCATACAAGTCAATACGAGCCAAAAGTCATTTCACAATATGATAATTATAACAAAATCAATGACAATGACTACCAACTGCAGCCCCGACTGCCTGATTAAAGCTTCCATGTCCCCTATTCACACAGGAAATTAAAACACAAACAAATAAACAACGTGCCAATTTGCCAAATTACCCACTGCTCCTTGTCAGCGACCAACCTCAGCGCACTTCTCAATATTTGAACCCTCCATGCAAGGTTTGGACCCTCTCTTGTGATCTCTGGAAGGCCATGTAATCTGGAGGTGGATTTGTTGCTCAAATTAGTGGGTATAGAAGCATGCCACATGTTCAGTATCCATAAATATTGACTCTGGCTTTCTAGCTGGCTGTCTCTGACCTTGGTGGGTTTCCATTTTGGGACAAACCTATATGAAATGTGTCCCATTTGGCCGCAATCTCTTTCATGCACCGTGTGCACGTGCTCGGCACGGTCCATCAGTCGTGCTTCTGCTGTCAAGCACATGTGGACTGATGAAGATTTTTAATGGTTTCTAAATTAAAAAGACAACTCTGCTCCAACGGTTGAATTAGAGGTGAGTCGCAGCAGCAGATTGTCTGCCGGTTTTGAGGACCAACATCTCTGAAGATGATCTCCTCGAAGGCACGATGCAGTGTGTTAAGACTACATGTGGCTCGAGGCGGAGGAATGCTGGCCCCGTGTCTAGCCAAGCTACTGTTAACAGCAGGTGAAAGGCTAATAGTCGGATCTGCGGTGTCATCTCGGGGGCTTTGTCTGCCCACTGACTCGTGGAATGTACGTGATGACAAGAGAAGGCTGCGCCGTCCACGTCCACCGCGACATGTGCGGACGGACACACACGGAGCGCATACAGAGAAACGAGCGTGTACGAGACAATAAGCCGTGTCTTCCAATCCTCTTCCTCAGGATCCGTGCGCTAAAACAACACAATACTTTCAACCCTCGTCTCCCTCACGTAACCTCAAACATCTCCCCTTCAATAGATTCATTATACTTCTCTTATAATGTATGACACATTGTTCTCCCTTCAGGGGGTTTCCATACAAGAAAAAAAAAACATCTATTAGCACAAGAACATGACAGTGGTTTACTGTATATTATTCTTTTGGTTGCTGCAGATGAGCTGAAGGATGAATGGAACATACCAATGAAGAAATCTGACTTTCAAATGATATAGGTGAGATTCTGTGTGTTTCATAATAGAAGACCTCATCATGGTGTTCGGCTAAGCTCAAATTTAACCTCATACTCTCTTCCACTTGTCAAAGAAGGCGAGAGAATTATGAAGATAATGGCCAGAACATCATATTAAGGGAACAAAGAGGCGACTAAAAGAGAGAAAATATGGCCGAAAAAAGGGACAACGCATGTTTGTTCAGTTCAGTTTTGTCGCTCCTGAGCACAAACCGGAGGCCCCAGGGGTCGGAGCAGAGACTAGTCGCATCACTCCTCACTTCTGGGACAAAAAGGATTTCCAAGAACACCAGTTTAATCTGGTAACAACCATCTTTAGCCAAATGATTGTTATGAGGATGTACAGATGTTCCACTGCATTTTTTTTCAACCCACCTCGTAGGTCAGAGGAGACTTTGACAGAAGTACAAGGCATAGCAAAAATACTTAGGTTGTGCCAGCGAAACATTTTGAATAAAATTGATTCACCGCTTCCTATTTGCACCCCTAAAAGATATAAATGCCACTTTTAAAGAAAGATTTCTACCACAGGATCATATGTGTGGCGAAGAAAAACGGGATATATGTTATAGAAATACGGAACTGAACTTAAACACAACTGTGGGAAACACTGCATGACATATGTTCTTGTTTTGACAAAAATGCATTTTCAAGTGAATGATGTTTCCCTTTCCTATAAGCAGCGGGTCAGCAGAGTGGAACATCGCGAAATACTGCCAGCAAAAAGTTTATAAACCGCTGTCCTAATGGGCCAGGACGCTCTGTGGTGTGTTTGAGAAGAGCAGAGAGCCGTGTGAGTACAGCGCTCCGAAACCTGCAGTTTTAATGCTGCTACTTTCAGAGAATATTTACTGCTATCACAAACAAACAAACAAATGCTTTCTGGAAGGGAATAATGATGCTGGGTTGCACTGAGGTTAACGCAGCTTGGCTGAGTCACAGTTTAACCTCTCACAGCCCCCCCTCCCCCCTCCATCCCCATCCCTCTACCCTCACAGCAGGTTGTTCATTTGTGTTTCAGATAGCATATCTCTACCTGCCCTCTCCAGCCACTTCACTCTGTAATGTTCTCCTTTCAATCAGCGCATAATTGGATCAGCGGCAGAGATTTGATAAGCGTGATATATCTGCCTAAAAAACAATGATGTATCAGAGCCGCGTGATCTTCTCAATCCACTCTGGGCACTGCTGATCAAGTCCCTCAACGGCCTTGGCTAGACACATTCCTCAGTGCTGGCCTGACACAAGCAGTGCCAAGAAACACACACACACACACACACACACACACACACACACACACACACACACACACACACACACACACAGGAATACAGAAAGAAAAAGAGGGAGAAAGCATCAGATAAAGCCCTCTCTTGCTAATCCCCTCACTCGGGTAATTAAAGATACTCCCAGCTTGCTGTGTGAGGCCTTATCCTCCCCATCTGCAGCATCTAAATGCCGAGCAGCTTTTACCTGGGTTTAGAGCACCAGGTTCATCAAGTGGTGTTTTGGCAACAGCAGAGACCCAACTATCACTGCCAACAGATTAACATGACAATAGAGCAAATCTATTTAGCATGAATGAATGAACATAGTCTCCCATACCCCGGCTTTATGAATGAACGAACTCGGGGTCGACCGATTATCGGCCTGGGCAAATATCGGGCTGATATTTAGCATCTTTCCGATTATCAGTATTGGTATTTTTTTTAAGCATCACACAACATTATTTAAGACCGCAGATAGATTATCCTCCCAATAAAAAAACAAACAAAAAACATTTGAATCATGTATCAAAAACACGACTGATGCTTCAATAAAGGATTTCTTTGTTTTCACAATAAATAACCCAAGTTGCTATATACGTTCATAATAAGATTACATAGTGGCAACAATGATCTATTTAAAAGGATGTGAATGAAGTTTTGTGTTCGGGTTTCTTATTCCAAATTTTGACACAAAGATTTTCGGTTCCAAATATCCCTTTATTATATCCTTGATTACCAATGATCAGTATCGGCCCTGAAAAAAACATAGAATGAAGTCCAGTGGAACAGAATTTATATATCTATTTTTTGAATAAAATTAAAATAAAATATTGAATAAATAAAAAGCAACAGCCAAAGAAGCATGTTAGATTCTGCACCAAAAAAAAGTGTCAAATCAGAAGTTCTTGGATCCAGTTAGGGAAAAGCCAAAAATGAATGCACACAGCCACTCAGGTAACAGCATGTACCCACGGGCCTCTCTGTATTTTAATTGCTAAGTGGATGATCCGGGATTATCCCTCATAAAATGTTATTGCCCTGACGGGAGACAGAGGTATCTTGTGATCTGTGTGGGATTTAATCTATTGGTTTCTTGTGAAGAAAACAGGCTCGGTTGCTTTGGCCAAAACACGGCCGCCTGAATCACAATCATTACCTAATGGAAGTCACTATAGAAGGGAATAAACACAGGGAATACTTTTTCTTATGGAGATGACCCAAACATTGATACTGTTGACTACACCCCACAGGCTAAAGACAAAGCAGTAAAGTTTCACTCACTCGCCTGTTCCTCTGACTACAAATGCACCAAGTGCTTCTCCATAAATGTGTAAATCAACATAAATATAAAATATGTTGCGCTTTTTTTAAGATGCAATTTAGTGTGAGCACAAATGTTCAAAATACGGAATTTCAAAATAGGTGAATTAAATATTGCCATCTTGGGAAATTGATGGTGTTTCTCTTGAGACTGTCTCACTTTACTCTGAGTATTGTAGGTGTAAGACAGCAAGTAATGCAGCCAAATCTGACACTGATATACTGATAAACTGCTGAGAATTGGAATTAAATGAAAAGATTAATGCAGCCAGGAGGAAGCATGTATAAGTCAGCAGTGCTGTCACGCTCACTGACACTGACGCACACACACACACACACTGAAGTTGAGCAGGAGAATATAACGAGTCATGTTGCAGCATCTAATCCTTTTAAACCCAGAAAAGCAACACGTTATAAAGCCATTATATATTAGCCTTAATCCAAAAACTATAAAGTGTTCGATCAGGCCATTAACACCTCTTCTGTTTACTGAAACAGCAGGAGCTGACATGTTGGTGCTCTGTGTGCTCAAATTCACCTCTTCAGGAGTGTAACAAGCCATTTTGATGTTATTTAAAAGTATTAAGCAAACAGTGATGGCTCTTCCTGTGTGTGGAAAAAACAAGTCTGGTTTTACCAGTTGACTTTTAAACTTTTTATAGTCTGAGTTTGTAGTAAGTGATATGTATCAACGAGAAAAGGAGTTATTTATAATGATATATATACTGCGTGTATTTTATAGTTACACATGCTGGTGGAGGATACGGTTCATTACGGAGGTTTCCAAAGGGGTCCGCAGCATTTTATGAATTAGTTTTATGTTACTACAATTAAATCAAAGTACAGAAAAAGGTCTAAGCCATTACAAAACAAAATGTTCCTTTGGGGGTCTCTGATCAAATCCTCTCAAAAAAGAAAAAAAAAAAAAGAAGAAAAAAAAAAAAAAAGGGGGGGGGTCTTAATATGTGCTTATTTGACATCGTTAGTCATAAACCTCGGGAATAGAGGTCCGCAGGAGGTGCTTTATAGTGGACAAATGATTGACAGCCCCTTGGTGACATCACTGTACGACAAAAAGAGTCGCTGGGGGAAGAGAAGGCACCAATCAATTGAACCACTACGGTGTGGCGCACAGCGGAGAGGCGACGCGCTCTCCAACTCGCAGCAACAAACGTCCAAAGGAGCGACACTTCAGTGCGCTTATCTCTCTCTTAAAGAAAAGCCTGCGCCGCTCAACTTTTGTCTCAGCGAACTCTTTTTAAGATGTTCAATCAAGAGATTTTAGACCGGTTATGCCTACGCGAACCCGCTTCCTCATAGAGTTCACATAGTTGTTGTTTTTTTTCTTCTTTCCGTCCTGACCAAGACCGATTTGCAGCTGGTGAGAATATGTGCGAGAGGCAATCGGCGAAGGGTATGGGCTGTCTTTGGTCCCCCAAGGAGAAGCAACGTGGATTAAACACGAATTAATGTGGAATTTATCGGAGCCCAAAGGTGGAACGACGACCGGACACAGCGCTTCCTCGTCAGGTAAAATAAAACGGGGGGACTTTTGACAAACTGTTAAAAGTAGAACCTTAATAATTTCAGAAGTTCTAAAACAACCTGCTTGATGAGAAAACGTTTACTTTACAACGTGAACTCGCCAATTCTTTGTCTTTTTATATATAATTATACGGTGTGTGCGTAAAAGTTTAAGGGTTTCTTGTAGCACGAGAAAAAGCTGAGAACACGGTGAAAAGTTTGTTTCTTTTGGAGGTTGTGTTGCTCTGATGATATTTAGCTTTTTTGATGTTTTTTGATGTCCTATCCCGGGCTACATCTGGCCCTGGTACGCACGTCAGATCTAACACCTGCGAGCCCCTTGAAGTAACTCTATCCCTTATGATTATACATGACCGTCAAAGCCTCTGCAAACAGACGCTTGTCACACCGTCTGCTTGCCTCTGTTGCTGCTGTGTATTCTAACTCCTCACTACATTCTTCTTGTGATCTTTTCTGGCTGCACAGACTCGCATTTCTTTTTTTCTTTTCTTTTCATATCGCCTCACCAAACACGATTTCTTATCTCTTCTAATTGGAGACTTTATGTCTGCAGTCTTCCTCCCCGCACCTTTGATTTGTCTTTTCCGTGTCAGTTACCCCTTTTTTTTTTTGTTCGTCTCTTTCATAACTTCCTCACCTTGATATTTTCATGTTTCAGTTCATGTTAGGACCAAACTTGTGTTTCAGTTTGACGAGCTGTATTGCCTGTGGGGTTGTCTCTCTCTCTCTCTCTCTCTCTCTCTCTTTTTTTTGTTCTACTTCAAAGTGAAGAGGTGTCTTCCCTTTCTAACCTGCTCTCCCTTCAATCATTCCGACTGTATGGGGGGGGGATAACGCACAGTTTGGGGAATGCTGCAGTGAAGCCACTGCTGTGTCCACGTCCTGTCAATACCTAAGCGCCAGTGTATTGACAGAAACCAATTTTCTCCACAGGGACTGACTGATCATGGTCGCCGTGGTCCGCTCTCTCATGGTACTGCTGCTCGCTCAGGTGTTGCTGGAAGGTGCTACGGGACTTATCCCCGAGGTCGGCCGGAGGAAGTACAGCGAATCCGGGAAGCAGACCCCAGAGCAGTCGGAGAGCTTCCTCAACGAGTTTGAGCTTCGGCTTCTCAATATGTTTGGACTGAGGCGCAGGCCGACCCCGAGCAAGCAAGCAGTGGTGCCGCAGTACATGGTGGACCTTTACCGCATGCACTCAGCAAACGGAGACCACAGCACTAAACGGCCCAAGAGCATGGGGAAACACGCAGAGAGAGCCGCCAGCAAGGCCAACACGATTAGAAGCTTTCACCATGAAGGTATGTATTAGTGACATACCTTTACCTTGTCAGCCGGAGAGCTCCTCGGCTGTCTCAGACAACCCAAACCTATATTTAAACATGACTCAGTGCGTCAAGACTGAACTTCAGAGTCTTCGCTGTTTTATGGAGGTTTAGTCATTTACAGGTGACACGCGTCCAAGTTATTTGTAACTCTTAAATAAGTTTGGGATCGCTTAAAAGTCAGTGACAAGAACTACAAACAAGCAGCTCACGCACAATGAAATTAACTCTCCTGTATGTAGTGATGCAACCTTTAACCAAACATCCCCCTGGCGCAGCTGTCACCGGCTTCAAAAACACCAAGGGGCAGTGGAATCCCTCGGGTAATTTGTTTCTTAATAATTGATGGTGTTTGCGTGGGCTCTGAAAACAGTTTTTCCAGACACGCACCACAGGAGCGGAATAAAGGGCGGTGTGCCTTAGTGCGCAGGTGATAGTCATCACCCTCTTACTTCAATAACACACGACATGACATTATGCTAACACGCATTATGACAAAGTCATCGTGTCAGACTGAATTCTGAGTCATTTTGAACAAGACTGAAATTAGTCTTTGGTAACGGAGAGGGGAGGCGGGCTCGCGCATTTTATATTCTTTCCAAATCTCTCTCTCTCTCTCTCTGTCTGCGTGCTGTGCGCCATTACGCACGTTCCAATAACACCATAATTGCTCACTTAGTTTATATGCTGGATACGGGCTGATTGTTGAATTCATGGTTTCAGTTCAAGTCCATTTTACTTCCAAGACAACATATGCTGCTCAGATGAATAAGGCTCACACAATGAAACGCAGTAGTTCACCACTTATACACTATACGTTTAAAATGTTACCGATTAAGTTGGATATGCTAAAGTTTGTAAACAAAATAATCGAACAAATGAAATGTAAACATATGGACGGTTTATTGGTAAACTAGAGAGGTGCACCTGGCCCTAAGATAAATGATATGTGTTTGATAAAAAAAAAAAAAATTACAACTTTTACTCTGAAATCAACTCGGTATCTTCCATTCTACTTCCTGTGGTCCATGCTCCAGTTTTTACTGAGCACAAGTGACTGAGTCCATAGGGGCTCTACACAGAGTCTTCATACAGAGTCCTAAGTGTTTCACTGGGGAAGTTTCCATCAGGGGTGAGTCAGAGGGGTGGTTGAGTGGTTGCTTGGGTGCTCTCCAGAGGCCCAATGTAATGACACCAAGTGGCTACACTGACACACTACAAACAACCCTGGCCCGGGCCGCCGAGGCTGAGTGACTGCTCTCTGCCTACAACTGGAAACCTCTGCACCCGCCCAACACACCTTGACATCACTGGCCATTACGGATGTGTTCAAACTGTGTTTACATACGTTCCCCCGGTTCTTTCATGCTATGCTAACAGAGCTGCAGGGGCTGCTACTCGTCCCGCTCCAAGAGACGTGCAACTGATGGCGACTCCATATAATAAGCATGTATCTACAGATGTAAATGCAGCACATCAAAGCAAGCAGCTCGACTCATTCACCACATCTGCCAGCTGATATTCATTTCACCGAGATAATTAGTCTCACTGATATCAGTTTTCAAAAAATAACCATTTTTCATGCCAAATAGAACATTTCCACTATTACACAGGAAGTGGCTGCCAGAGACAGGTCCCTGATGAATGACCCAACATTAGCCTTTATCTTTTGTCTTGGCATGCAGCACAAAAAGAAATTAGGAATGTTGATACACTCATATCTGTGGTTCACACGTTTTTGACAAGCCTCGACTTGTTCACACAGCCGTTCCTCAAAGAGGAGAAAGACAGAAAGAGAGAGAGAGTGAGTACTGGTGCAGGAAAGAAATGGAGAAAGAGTGACAAGAGACGGAGACAGAACGAAAAGAGGATTTGGGGCTGAGAGAACAGAGGGAAAAGGGGATTTGGGAGCTGAGGGAGGAAAGAAAGAGGGATTGGGGGAAGGAGGAGAGGGAACGAGAGACAGGGGGCTTTCCCACATCAAATGAGGAGTGATGGGCCTAATTGAGGTCTTTGTGCCTCTGGAGGGAGGTTTAGGATGAGATGGTGGAATTTCCTAAATGCCTCCTTTGAAAAAGCAAAGTTCAAAGTTTGTGTTTACTCTGCCGCACCAAACAGATTAAAAAGTGTGTCTATACATCATCTGTGATCTTCATAAGTAAGAGTTCAAAGTGGGGCTGCCTCAAAGAAAATTGCAGCTTTTACTAAGACTTCTGTCATTTACTGCGCACTATAGAGGGGAATACCAATGAACTCTAGATTTTCATATGCCTCAGGACAGCTATAATATGTATAGCTGGATAATAAAGGATAGCATTTCCAGGCTCACAGTTAATATCAAGCACTGCATATATACTCAGCTTCCCATCAGTCTATTGAACTTCTCAAAAATGTAGACATTAAAAATACCTTATGTCTTTATAATGGCTTTTACGATTAATTCAATTTCACATAACAAGATTTACCAGTGATATCTTACAGCAGGCAAGTTCTGTAAAGGTTAATGCAACACTTGCCATTTGTGCTAGCACTTATCCAATAATTTTTGTATTGATTTCCATATTCCTCTGCTAATCTTTGATGATAGTTATTGCATTACAATGTGCATTGATAGGAATCGTGTGCAGCCGCCAGGTCTCTCTCAGTGCAAATGAGCCATTTGAAGGCAGCCAGACTCGTCTGTGTGATCTTATCGATAGATGGAAGCGCACCACTTTCATCTTCTGACATTTAACCAGGCAATTTTAAGACCGTGACATTACTGACGGTATTACATCACAATGAGCATTTACCTACAATTACACTGAGTCATACATAAAAAGTGTTGATATACGTCTTATATCTGTGACAATGGTCCACACCCACTCACTGTAACCACGTGGCAGCTTGGCTGGCTGCACAAGGGGGAAAAAAAAGCTGCGAGTTATGTGTGGGTCTACGAGTGCGTGTGTGTGCGAGAGAGCAGAAGAAACTGTTGCTGCTCACACTGGATCCATGCAGCCAGCTCGGATTTAATCACAGATGCTGTTTCCCGTTCTTGTACCATGCATAAATTCTGTGCTTCATCCGTATTTCACACTTCTATAATCTAACACCATGGTTGTCTCTCTGTTGTCCTTTGTAGAGTCTATGGAGGCCCTGGCCAGCCTGAAAAGCAAAACAACCCAGCAGTTCTACTTCAACCTTACTTCTATCCCCGATGAGGAGCTCATCACCTCTGCAGAGCTGCGTATTTACCGGGACCAAGTCATAGGAGCTGCAGTCCCCAACAACAACAGCAGCACTAGTGACGGTGCTCCCGCCGGTGGCTTCCATCGCATCAACATTTATGAGCTATTTGGAGTTCCTGCCTCTCACAGTGCGGAACCTCTGGCGCGTCTGCTGGACACTCGGCTGGTGCAGGACTCTTTGAGCCGCTGGGAAAGTTTCGACATCAGCCCCGCCGTATCTCAGTGGACCTCTGGGAAGGGCCACAACCATGGCTTCATGGTGGAGGTACTTCACCCGGAGAAAGGTGAGACGGGCGGTGAGCATGCCCAGAGACGCAGCAGGCACGTCAGGGTGAGCCGGTCTCTGCACCAGGACCAGGACTCGTGGCCTCAGGTCCGGCCTCTGCTGGTGACGTACGGCCACGACGGCCGTGGGGACTCGGTGCTCCACACGCGGGAAAAAAGGCAGGCAGCACTCCGTAAACAACGCAGGAAGCACCAGCACAAGGCCAGCTGCAAGAGGCATGCCTTGTATGTGGACTTCAGTGATGTGGGGTGGAATGAGTGGATAGTGGCACCCCCTGGCTATCATGCCTTTTATTGCCACGGGGAATGTCCTTTCCCTCTAGCAGACCACCTCAATTCCACCAATCACGCCATAGTGCAGACGCTTGTCAACTCTGTCAACTCAAACATCCCCAGAGCCTGTTGCGTGCCCACTGACCTCAGCCCCATTTCCCTGCTCTACCTGGACGAATACGAGAAAGTCATTCTGAAAAACTACCAGGACATGGTGGTGGAGGGATGCGGCTGCCGGTGAGAACCTGCTGGTGTGGATAGAAAGATTGAGTCGGCATGAGAGACTGAAAAGACATCAGAGCCTAATATGGACACCCTGTTTCCCAATGAAGACGTTTATTTATATGAAAGAAACACAAAATAGAGCTATTGTGGAAGAAGAAGAAAAAAACAAACTATATATGAATATATTTATGTCTACGTAAAGTTGGGAAAAATAAATATTTTAATCAAAGGAATATTCCTTTACTGGTTTTGAAAATGTATTTCTGATGTACATTTTGAAATGGGTGCAATACCACATGAAGTATAATGCTCAGATTTTTATTTTGTATTTATTTCTATTATAACCACTTTATTTGTAAATAAATAATGTGTATTTATCGTGAAAAAAAAAAGGACGTGGTCACTCCAGTTTTCAGAGATCAGCTACACTCAACTAGCCATTGTTGATGTATCTGTGTCGGAGAGGAGGGGAAGTGTGTGTGTGTGTGTGTGTGTGTGTGTGTGTGTGTGTGTGTGTGTGTAGGGGGGGGGGGGGCATGTGTGGCTGACATGAATATACGAAAATATAACACATGACAAGCAGCTCACACTACACTGATTGCAAACCAAACACTGAATATTTTGGTAAATGTAATTGGAAACCAACAACAATGGAAGTTTGGTGAGCAAAGTGACAGGACTGGGTCACTGGTGTAATGGACTGTAGCACGGTGTGGAGTCACTGCACAATTTACATGTGATAGACTCCCACAGGGGGATTAGAAAAACAGCAGAGTGGGTTTTTATGCATTACATGTCGCTGCAGAGATCCCTGGGAAGACTCGTCTGAAAGCTCGCTCCTGTGTTTATTCTGTCCCCGACCAGTATTATGGGATGAAAAAAAAAGTGAAAACTGCGGCACTTATGTGGAAGACTCTGCCGGGGCATGAGGTCTACAGGAGGATTTGAAACTGAAAGATTGCACACTGTGGCAGACAGACCCACCGACAGTCCTGCGAACTCTACATGCACTTTAATTAATAAGTACAAAACAGACACGCACCTGCACCTGTCCACTTTTTCGCACATCCTCCGACAGATTCTTATCCACTTCAGAGTTTGGCTGCTTTCCTTTGTCATCTCTGAGTCATAGGGCACTAATGTGTTTCGGCTCTAAAAGGTAGAAGAGAAAATAGAGGAATGTTTTACAAAACAACTCAGCAGCAGCAGAAAATGAAGTGCAACACAAAAAAAAAAAAATCATACACTGACAGTGAAAAGAGTTTAAAACAATGATGTTGGGAAAAGCCAAACATAAAAAACTTCACATTACAGGAAGACAGTTTGAAGCAAAGAAACTGTGATATCTAGACGAAAGTGAATCGAGTAAAACTGCTCCAGAAAGACATGGATGAGAATTTATAGTGTAGCCACAATAGCAGATCAGATAATGAGAGAGAGAAGAGAGAAACAGAGGGAGAGTTTTGCGGAGTTTGACAGGCTGCGTTTTCTGCTGTGTTTGCATTAGAAAGGGTTTGGAGGGATCACAGGGCAGCTCAAAATGCTCTAAATAGACTGTTTTTATGTGAGCGCACATTGGGACCGTGGAATGTTGGTTTTCAATCTCAGACACATGCATACGCTTGCATGGAAAACCGACAGGGTTGTTTTTTCAATCATCTATTCAAGGGTTTCCTGGTGGGCTTTTTCTCTTCAAAAACAAATGTGCATTGAACAAAGATACGCTTGTTACTTATATAGGAAATGTAAATCAAAACATTTAGAGGGGAGCTGTGAGACTATATTTGGGGGCTGTAAAAACACCGACATGTCACTTTTTTTTATTTTTTTTATTTTTTGGAGCCTCAGATCATGCCTGGTTCCCCATTCTTATCCTCCAAGGGTGTCCATCTACTCTAGATGATGCAACTATTTAATTATATTACACCCTCCTGACATGCACACAACCACACACACACACACAACCACACACACACACAACCACACACGCACGCACACACACACACACACACACACACACACACACACACCACATTTCAATCTCAATGTGTTATTTTATTCTACCTTGCATTTCCACCCCCCTTGGTGCCATCTGGTGTCCATTTTTTCCTCTGCGGATCCCACAACCCCACACGAGCTGCACATACTGTAACTCTGCCAGTAGCAGCGCCATTTTAATGGACTTTAGGAGGAAGTCACTTTGCTGGCACACTTAATGAACACTTGATAAAAATCAACACTAAAAACCTTACCCCCCGCCCCCTGCAAAAAAAAAAGTTTCTGCTATGAGTTCTAGGAGTAATGTCAAGAGTGGGATGTGGGGCGTTGAGGGGGTTGTGTGTAAAAAAAAAAAAAAAAAAAAAAAAAAAAAAAAAGTGTTAGATTTAGTGGCTTTATAGTTCAAGTCCATAAACCTTTCATTGGGTTGGGTGGAAATACTGCTCCCAGGGTGGGTGACACATGGGCAGCACTCCCACTCCCGCCCCCAGTCCCAGCTAAACTGGGTTCCAGTTGTACTATGAGTCGACCACTGTTCCTTCACCTTCTGGGGGGGAGGGGATGGGTTCTCATTTTAGAGCCATGTTAGTATCAGAACGCTCCTAAGGGACCACTTCTAAACTTCTCACTAAAAAGAGGGGTCAGGAGTCAAAGTAATAAGGACCTATTATCTCCGCCCTGACTGACTGACTTCCAGGCTCATCACATCATCACAGACCGGTGGCTTCAAGTGTGGTCAGCCACTGGCTAGAGCAGAGAACATGTTTGTGTTTCAGAATCATTTTATCCAACCTGGATGCTAAAATCATCCATTTTACAGCATGAAAGAGCTGATGAGCTAAAAACTGGATCTGTGTGTGACTGTGAATTTCATGATTAAGTTATAAAAGCACAATCGTGAGATATGTGTTCTTGGCAGGAGTCTCTTCACCTGCTACACAGACCTCTGCAAAGTCACTCGCAGAAAACAGATTTTCTCCCCTTCCCCTCTCCACCAACATCTGGTAAATCAGTTAAAGGTGTCCTTCACCGTCTTTGTTTATGCACAAACACACAACAGAGCAGCCGCACAACTGATGAGCATAACACTGGAAGCTGGGACCTACTAGCGTGGCAAGGCTCGTTCATTTTGTTTGGTGCACAGAAAAACCGCACCAAAACTATCTGCAGTTCCAAACAACCCAGATCGTACGGGTTATAAAATCAGATTTCCAGATTTTCTGGCCGGCCCAGAATTGGAAAGTATGTGGCGTGCCGTGTATCTTTGATGAAACAGAGGGCTCATGAGATCTCGACTGGCTCGGTGCCAAGGTGGGACACGAACATTTAGAGAAGTGAAGAGAGACAGCGGCCACTTTAGAGTCTTTTCTAAGTTTGGATATTTTCTTCTTCATGTGCTGCGCACACTAATTTTAGAGGTGGTGCACATGGTGTTTTTTCTGTATTCCGAGAACAGCCAGCGAGATGACGTCCAGCATAGCTAAGACTGTGGCATCTGTGCTGCAGCTCTGAACACATCAAACAGACGGGCGTCTACAGATTCAGGAGTAGAGCAAATATGGAAATTACTTTTCCAGAATGACTGCACGGATGATGGTACTTTTACATATATACAATCTTTGCCTTTCATTCTTCCACGTGCACACTTGTACAACTGCACCCACATACGAATCCTCAGCTTATCTGTGAGCACGTGCCACAGATGTACTACTACTAATACCTTACATTATCATAAACGGCAGGTAAGAAATGTATTCATAATTACTAAAAACTGGGACTAACTTGCTCCTGAACTATGTTCTGCTACTACCATTACTGTAAGAGCTAATCATCCATGCAATTACAGTGGAGTTGGCCTGGAGTGACATGCTGAAATCATTACCTCTGGCTGGGACTCAGTGGAGTAGACCATTATATGGCCATACACTCATAGCCGAATAATCTTGCAGTTAAGCTGCAGTACATAGTTAAAAGCCTGTCTGCCATTATTATACTCTCGAGAACAAAGCAATGAAATCGAATAGAAAGGACAAGAACTTAAGCCAAAAGCTTTCTAATCGATGGATGATAGGTGTCAGCAGCAAAATGACCTCGTAACGTCAAAGGTGGTCATCCCTCGTTCAAGAACTTTGAATAATCCACACATTTCTCGTTACATTATTACTCTTTCTGCTCTCTCTCTCTCTCTCTGCTCTTATTACAGTTAATATTTAATACAAGAAGAGAAAATAGTGCAGTTATCGATAACGTTCTTAATTTTACGTTCTTTTATCTTTTAACTCTATGATCAAACGGCAATGGAGCTCAAGATGTGTACCTTGCACATTGTGAACGAACACATTTCCACAGCGGATACAGGAAGGAGTTCCATATGGGCCACATATGGGCTAACAGGCTCGAGGATGGATTTGCCTCTAGACACTGATCTAAGGTCAGTGTTGTGTTTACTCCTCTGATGGTTACAGTTAGGTTTGGGGTAAAGGGTAAACCTGACTGATCCTGGAACCTTGCCTAAGGGCGTCTCCTACACAGCCAGCTTGAAAGAGCCTGTGCGGTTACGGGAGCAGCCTCCATCTTTGTAACAGGAAGTGAAGAGATCAATCAAAGGGAGCTACATGACATCCCCCAGCATGCCTGTTAAATAAATGTCAATCTCAGACACAGTAAATCTCGTACATTACCACGCATACGACTTCAAAACAGTGATGTTCGCATTTGGAGCTGGCAAAGAAAAGGAAGCTCTAAACTTAACTGTCTTGTCCGATGACAGAAGTGAAGACAAAAGCCCATAATGCCAAATAGTTATGAAACGGAACACACCCATACTCTCTGTCAAACACATGAATCTCTATTTTATATATTCATATACATATAAAATATAAATTGATGATACTATAGTCACTATTTATCAATTAACTTCCTAAAAAGTGCAGTAAACAAAAAAAACCCAACTACATTAAATCAATCAAGTGTGATTTGAGTGTGACGTCTCCACAGTTCAGAATTACAGAATATTAACACTAAAGCTACGGTCCAGCATCTCGATGCAGCACCTTGAGGAGCTCCGGGCCTGGAAGCCAAGTCCACTGAGCATCAGTTGAATCCCAGCTATGAAAGGGGACCTGTTATGGAGTTCAGGGTCTCACTTGGTGGTCTATGAGAACAAGCTGGTGCTGAACCTTTTGTACTTACAGCAGATTACCAGGAGGCTGCTTCCAGATGCAGTGCACCAGGGTTGGGGAGACAGACTCTCTTTCCCTGGGTGGTATGGGACAAACCCATTCCTCCACACTCTTCTCATTAGAGTAATAAGCTTTGTATAAACCACTGGACTGCCATTGTCAAGGACATATGCACCATCTCCATCCATCCTTCCATCTGTCCACACGTTACATCTGTCGCACATCTCCTCGCAGGTTATGAAATGTTCCAATGAATAGTTGCACACACTTGTTTTGAACACTGAGCATGTCGTGTGACGGGATTTTATAAACTATGCAAAGATTATGCAGAAAATCATGCAATTTTTAAAACACTACTCGAGTTATTTTGAAAGGAGGCTTCATAAATCTGATTGCAGCGGGAGGTGAAAGATGCCTGTTTATGTAAAGCTCCACAACCTGGGGGCCCCGGCCAGTCTCAGCTACGTGGTGTAACTCACAGCCCTTCATCCCGCTCTCCCACAGCCTGTCACTGGCATGGCAAAGTCTGCCTCACCACGCTTCCTGTGACTCACTTCCTGTCCCGGCCCTGCACCTGCACTCCCCTGGGTGATGTCATGGCAGGTTTTCCTCTTGGAGTCGCGCTGCCGAGCACACTCCCCATCTGGAGCCTACGTGCGCACGCATGCGTGTGTGTTTATGTGTGTACATCCATCAGCATGCCTGGCTCAGACATCAGTCGAAGGACGTGTGGTGAATGTGGCCCTTCATAGCTTCAGTGATGACCTCTTCTGTGAGGCAAAGGTTCTGCAGAGAGAGGCACATCAAACAGACAGGGGAGGAAGAGGACAGTTGTAGATGGAATATGGATTCGGTCCCAAGGCTGGATTATTGAAAAAAAAAAAAAAATTCTCTTTTGCTTCTTCTTCTTCTCTCGAAGATACAAATACGCCCTTTTGTTGCCTGCTTACGTCTGTGCATTCAATTGCTAGTAATAATCCTTTTGTGAAAGTAATGAAACCTCGACCTTTAAGAGGAAGGAGTAATTCTGTTTTCCAATGAGGAGAAACAACCTCTAGATGTCCTCAATATCTGCAAGAATAATTACAGTAGGCCTTTCTACCACCGGTGACCACAGTGAAAATGATAGATTGAGGGGAACACACTACTTGGACAGGCCTATGAGTAAATGGAAATATTGTATGAGAATAAGTGAATACTATTTTCCTTCATCCTGGGCTCAAAAGAAGTGATGTTTTTTTGTTTTTTTTACCTAAACTAACATTCTTTTTTTTTTTTTTTTGCACTTTTCAACTTCAGATTGAATGTGTATGTACAAACGGGCAGGAAATGCCTTGCCGCTCCCGTAAGCAGAGGACAAACCCGTTCAAGGTCAAGGGTCGCATGAGGAAGGCAGCAGGCATATATCAATATTCATTTCCTTTTCTGGTACATTCCCAGACCTCTTTCTAGTTTCACTCCTTTATCGTTATGGATCATTAGTTCTTTCTAGCTGCCTGTTGACAACATTAGTCTAATGGTCGTCTGTGGGAAACTGAAGTTTGTGTCCTCCCTTTTGGTGTGTTCATGTGCATCACATCTCTGATGCTGATAGATGGTAAAGACCAGAAAGAGGCGAGTGCGACAGAAAAGGAAGACTCTGGTCCACTCTCTTTTTTTTGGCATTCACATAATATCCTCATGAATGGACTCATATAAAGTTTACCAACATCTGTGTCGAAAAAAGTAGCCTTAGTGAAAATGCAGTTATGATGAACTGCAACTTGTGACTGCAGAATTTGACACTATACTACTATACTAAATATACTGTAACAACTTTTCCTCATTAGAATGGGCAGCATTTATAAGGCCACAGTTTACCAACATTCAAGGGTTGACATTGGACTAAATCTCCGTACTGTCACTGTGCAAACAGCGGGCGTTCTGTTGACTGGGACATAAAATAGTGCTGTTGGGTTTTGGGTTTCCAGAGCGGGATCAGGGCTGCAGTATATTGAGTCCATGTGGGGAGTGCGTTTTTAATCTGAGCCTTACCCACAGTCCTTCCTGTTTCTAATTTGGCGCTGCAGCGGTTTTGTCCGGAGGCCAAGAGCCTCTCTTCCACAGAGTGTCTATTTCCTCTGAAGTGAATAGTAGCAGGTGTGCTGGCCCGAGATCCCTTGGAGAAGTCTGCTTATGAATGGCCCACATCTCGCTCTTTCTCGCCTGTCTTTGTTTTCTTTTTTTTCCTTCCTTTCATTCTTATTTTTCATTCTGTGGCACATTCTTTCTCTTGTCTTCATATACTTTCTTTCTTTCTTTGCTGTTATGTCTTCACCTCTCTATGGTCGCTCTTTTGTCTCCTTCATCTCTTTCTTCCATTCTTCCCCTTTGCTGTATTTCTTCTTCTCAAGATCAAGGTGTATATTTTGATAAGTCATAAAGCGGCAGCTTGTGCTGATGAAAACAATAAAAGACAAAAGCAAGAACAAGGGCAGCACCATCACATATCAACCCTCTCCAGACATTGGATATGATGAATCACATAAAACTGTCAAAACACCCAAATTAGGTTTTGAATTCGGTTTATTGAAATTGCCTTTGTTGTGGAAGACATAATACCGCAAATCCTTGTGCAGTCGCAACTGTTACTATCCTGAATAAATTCAACTTGTACAATAGCCATGTGAGCACAAGGTGCAAATCCCCTAAAAAAATAACACAATGCATATAAGTAAGAGGAGAGGGAAAAAAAAGATGTGTGTGTCTGTGAATGTGTGTGTGTGAGCGAGAGACTCCAATCTTACACACATTGTCATCAAGGCAGCCTGATGGCCAAGAACTCATCCAATCTGTGAGCAGAGGAGACATGCTGTCATGCCGCTTCAAGGAGGCATTGCGATTGGAATTAACCTCTAGTGACCTTTACTTCTCCTCCCTTCCCCAAAACACACTCCCTAATGAGTTGGGCTTGAAGGGGCGCAGCCTTTGCTGTAAGGCAAATAAATCCTATCAAGGCTAAGTCATATTCTCACTTATCTCGGAGGAAAACAAGGCAAAAAAAAACAACTGTGTTGCTTGCCAATGATTTGTGACTTAACGCAAGGGTGAAATACGGCTGCAAAGCCATTAAGGAAATGAGAGTCTAACCAAAGGGTTGTTTAACTGGAACACATGAACTCTTAATGATGTTTGTGTTTATTCAGTTTTGCTTCCCCATCATTTGGCCAAGTAGAATTTGGTGTAAAGGTTATGAGGAGAGGTTACAGATTGTTTTCCCAGAGGTTGTGAGTCTAATAAGACTCATTTTAAAGTAATGACAGTAAATAACGAAAAGGGTCTGTAATTTGTGGGGTGTTGCTTTTCTGCAAATGATTACACTATTAGAAATTCTTTTAATCTATAGAATTTAAATGTACTCATATGTACACTGAAGAAACAGCCTTTGACCATCGAGTAACAATGGACGTTCTCCAGCCTCTGTTCAGGCCTCATTCCCCCTCCTGCTCTTCTGATTCTCTGCCAAAGTCAACCACGAGCATTTACGTTTCCAGCCGTGGCGTTTCCGGCATCTGCACACGCTTGTGTTTACACAGGATGTTCAAACTTGATGCAGATTAAACAAATCCAATTTGGAAGCCGAGTTCAATCACCTCTTTTATTTCAACATTAACTAGATGAAGCTGGGGGCCAGATCCCCACTACCATTTCCAAGAGGATTGGGTAAGGGGAACGAGCTGTACACCCAAAAGTCCACAAAGTATTTTGAGAGTATTTATATGCGGATAGATGTCATCCGCTAGTTCCCACAGGCTTGCATGTGGTTGGATTTGCTCAGTGTGGTGTAGGGTATTTTTTCAAAAATCTGCAACTCTCCCTGGCAGGGTGTTGTGAGCCTTCTAAGGGCCAATGGGTCGTTCGGCATTTGTGCGGTTCCCACACTTATGGTGTAAACGGAGGCCTGGCTTTGTGCTCACAAGCCCAGACCAAACACACGTAGCACAATTCAGTGTTATGAACATTTAATTTTGCCAGAACTTTTTTTTTTTTTTTTTTTGTTTTGTTGCTTTTCATCAGATAAACACTGATTACTTAAACACACAGTATAGGTCAGACTCCAACCGTGCCAAGTTCACTTTCGCATATTGGAGAGCAGACAGTTTCCACGTTTGACTGCGGCCGATATACAGGCTTGGTGGCCCAGTTCTCTGTTTGAGCCAAGCTCCAGCTCCATGGGTTCAGGACTGGGATGGGAAATGCTGCGGAAGACTGGATGGTCTCTGACCTTTTTCACAAGTACAAAGAGACCTTCTTTGTGTCCAGAAGAGCAGTCATTTGTTCAACAGGACTTTTAATTGCTGCTCACTTCAAGTAAAGCCTTGAGTTTGGCCGGTGTTTGTGTCCTCACCTGCGTCCTCTTTCGCATTTGGGAGGGGTTTTGACCCTCCAAGGCACCTGTTTGGCTGGCGTCCGGCTGCCCATCTGCTCCTAGCTAACACAGCCATCCCACTTCCAGGGAGCGACTCCATTCAGGATGGCTAGCTGTCCGCCTAATTGTATCACATTCTACAGGCTTTGTCCTGGCATTCCCTCGCCAGCTAAAGGTTGCCAAAATCTCATCCGCCACATCAGAGGGGCCCTATTAACCCCTGACCCCTGGTTGGTGTGTGTGGACAAGGTCGCTCCTCACACCCAACGCCGGGCCCATTAACACGTCGCCCCACAGCAGAAAAACTATTTTGACGGGCTGTAATTGGCGCTAAGTGATGGTGGACAAAGGCCCCCTCTGTGCTGCCTGCTGGACTGAGCAGTACTGACCACTCTTGGAGCTTCACGCTTGACATTTCCTTTCTGAGTCCAATGTGAGAAGAGAGGAACTGGGGAAGCCCCTTCCTGCACCACCACCTCCTCCATTTCTTCATCCCCTCAGCCCCTTCCCTTTGCTGTGGCGCTCCTTTGAAAACGTGAGATAATGAGGTTCTATTAGGGAGAACAGGCCGGAGCAGAGTTCCATGGTCCAGATCTGCGGAGGCTGATTAATCCAATGGTAGGCCATTCCTTTCAGAGCCACCCTAATTAGTTTATGTTAGCTGGAGAAGGTCAGGGGGCGTGTTCGACTGAGGCCTTTTCTTTAAATGCCACAATGGTGTGATGATCTGTGGATGCAGGTGCAGCAATAGGCTGCTTTTATGTTGCTGAGCTGCTTTGGGTTTTGGTTGTACGGTTGACTTGCAAACTGGCAAAGACAATGAGGTCTTTTACTTGTGTGTATATGACATTTTTGAAAACCAGCCTCCAGCCATCTACTTTTTCCTTTCCCAGGCTTTCCAAGTTCATTAGTCATAAACTCAAATATCATAATGCTCTACAAATAACCAGGGAAAACCCCTCAGTATTGTATGTGGTTAGTGGTTAAAAAAATGACGAGATGGCAAGCCGGCACTTCCGAACAACTAAAGAGTATGAAGAATAATTTTACTGGTAGTTTTGGCCTGTATTATTGCATTTCTGACCCGGAGTCCGCCCAACAAATTCAAACCAATTTGAATGAGTCACTGTGTAAGTAGGAAGTCCCTCCTTCTTCAATCTTATCACCATTTACCTTGACTGAATTCATATTTATGGCAAATGCAAATCCCTTTAATGATTGACTGTGAACCCAAATTCCCCCTTGCTATGTACAGCTACAGTCCTTCGAAACAGTCCAAGGGAATCCAGCCAGGCTTCTCTCACACAAAGCTCTATACTTAAGACAGGTCTAATTCCCTTCCCCATAGGCCATGCCATGCTCTCATCCCCGTATTTAACAGTCTGACGTCAGACAGGAGCAGAGGAGGCAGCGGAGGAGACTTTAATACTAAATCTCTCCCCCTGTCATTATCGGCCCGTGTGACCGCCTATCAGAGGCCCTTGAGTGATGTGGGAAAGCATAGGCCCTGTCCTCCCAACTCCTGTAGGCCAGGCCGCCTGTTCTGTCCAAACCAAACTGAAAACTACAGGACAGGCACAACTACGGTTGACATCAATGAGGCGCCGGGCTCTTTATGCCCACTCTGTGGTCAGGAGGAGAGAAGCCTGGATATTAATCTCTTTTTCTCTCGTCTCTACTCGCATGTTTTCTTCCTCTTTCCACTTCTCACCACGCAAGTTGTAGATCTGGGCTCTCCATCCCATTACAGCTAAATCAAAAGAAGGCAGAGTGGGTTCCTTTTTGATAGTGGTTGCAATTGCAGTTGCAGCTGGAGGAAGCATCCTCTCAAACACCGATACAGTGGTTGGGCGGTACAAAGATATTAACGATCTGGTCTTAGCCCAGTTTAGAGTGATGGATAGCGACAGCCACTCAAACTGAGGTCTGGGTTATGTTTTAATGTTAATCTCTCCATTAATAATTGCTTGGTCTGTTTTGCTTTAACCTGAATAAGTCAACCACACTCTCCTTGACACTCACAACGACTGAAGCCAACCACATTCTTATTAAATCCACACACATCACTTGACATCAACATTATTAAACCGACTTATAAGAACTGCTTATTTACAAATAGTATTTCACGTATAGTGACAATATGAAAACACAAAAATCCTGATTACAACTAATAATTCAACCAGTCTTATACTGACTATAAGAGCCTCATTATTGTCCTGATTTTTCTAACACCTGTGGTGAGGGGAAAAAAAAAAAAACAACAAACATGCCAACTCAGTCAGTCAGCCCACCAGCCCGTGTGATGTGGGCTTTTATGAGAGGACACCTGCAGCACCCGGCGTCCCCCGTCAGCTTTGTGAAAGCCTCGGAACTGGGTGGGGGACAGAGGGGAGAGCCAGAGGGCCAGACCCAGGTTTGGCCCCGAAGGCCGTAACTATCACTCCAGTCCACGGGTTGCTTTGGCCTTGCTAACTGTTCCATGAAATGGGCCCCAGGAACAGTGCAAACCTCCCAGAAACAGGCCGCTCACTGTTAGCCAACAGTACTCTCTTTGTGTGAAAATTGTCAAAGCTGTCCCTTTTCTGCACTGGTCCTGCCTTTCTTTTGAGCCTCAGCTGTGAGCAAACAAAGCTGGCTTAAAGGTTTGCATGATGGTTAGCTAGGTAGCTGGCTAGCCGCATTAGTGTTTATGTCAGTGACAGCAATGGAGTTTGTGCTTCCTGTGCTCTGCAGGTGGGGCTTCAGTGACTGATGAGAAAAGACCACAATTACCACAATTTATCACAGGAACATAAATGTACATTATATAGTAACTATGCACCCAAGTTAGTAGTATTTTTCTAATATATTATCAGTTGAATAAGTTAATCACTGTTTGATTTGTGTGATATTTTATCATGTCATACAGACATATACATATGTTTTTATGACAGTATATTTTGCCAACCTGAGTCTTTGCATCCTGCCTGGAGGATGCAGAATAAGATCTTTGCCAGTTGGTGGTGACAATTAAATCAAACTTGCAGTGTCCATGAGTTCACTGCCAAAGTAAAGCATTACAAAGTCACACCAGAGTCACCACAGCTAATATTGCAACAATCTACAGCAGTAGTGGGTCACTACAATATCTTCTCATTGAATACAAGAGGTGCGATCAAAAAGTTTAGAGACTGTTCCTGTTGCGCACAAATGGAGCGTGATCAACATCTGCACGTGTTTTTGTGACCAGTGAGAAGTGCGCACTTGCAATTTTATAATGGACTTAAGCAGAGCGTGCACATCAAATCCCCCAAGATCAGACTGCCTATGGTGAGTTCTGCTGTGATGTTCTGAGGCAAAACATTTGGTCCAAATTACCTGAATTTGAGTTTCCCAAAATGACAATGCACAAGTTTCTAAGCCGCAACAACACACTCCACTATCCCTACTTGCCATATTTTCTGTTTTTTTGAAGATTCACAGTTTTGACACTGTAGAAGAGATAGATAGATAGATAGATAGATAGATAGATAGATAGATAGATAGATAGATAGATAGATAGATAGATAGATAGATAGATAGATAGATAGATAGATAGATAGATAGATAGATAGATAGATAGATAGATAGATAGATAGATAGATAGATAGATAGATAGATAGATAGATAGATAGATAGATAGATAGATAGATAGATAGATAGATAGATAGATAGATAGATAGATAGATAGATAGATAGATAGATAGATAGATAGATAGATAGATAGATAGATAGATAGATAGATAGATAGATAGATAGATAGATAGATAGATAGATAGATAGATAGATAGATAGATAGATAGATAGATAGATAGATAGATAGATAGATAGATAGATAGATAGATAGATAGATAGATAGATAGATAGATAGATAGATAGATAGATAGATAGATAGATAGATAGATAGATAGATAGATAGATAGATAGATAGATAGATAGATAGATAGATAGATAGATAGATAGATAGATAGATAGATAGATAGATAGATAGATAGATAGATAGATAGATAGATAGATAGATAGATAGATAGATAGATAGATAGATAGATAGATAGATAGATAGATAGATAGATAGATAGATAGATAGATAGATAGATAGATAGATAGATAGATAGATAGATAGATAGATAGATAGATAGATAGATAGATAGATAGATAGATAGATAGATAGATAGATAGATAGATAGATAGATAGATAGATAGATAGATAGATAGATAGATAGATAGATAGATAGATAGATAGATAGATAGATAGATAGATAGATAGATAGATAGTTACTTTATTAATTATTTTTTTTTTTCGCTCCAGCAGCATTATAGATAGATAGATAGATCCAGCACAAACTGTAGTTGGTGCTTGAAGCATTTACAGACCGGGACTTTCAGGGAGCGTTCCTAGTGTGGCAGGAGCGCTGGGAGCAGTACATCGCTGCGTAAGGAGACTACTTTGACGGGGATGGCAGCCAGATTCACATCAGGTAAAGTTCTTGGTAGAATCTGATCTTTAGGTCAGACTATCTGCACTGTAGTTTGCAAGTGAACCGATCAGATTTGGTGTGAGCAGACATCACCAACCCATTTGCATGGGGTGCAGCGGCTTTCCAACACTGGAGCTGCTGGCATGGAAGTGGCAGCTGACAGTTCATTTCAGATTCTGTCTGTGGATTGCTGTTGTCGTTGTCTTCCACACAACCAAAATCTACACTTTCTGATAGCGCTCTGCTAGTGGTAGCTTAGATTCCACTCACTCTCTCTCTGAAATTTACTTCGTCACTGTGTCGTGTTGGAAATGACGGTGGAAAGTCTGATTGACACTCTGCGATGCATCTCCAGAAATCCAATTGGAATTGCATTTCAAACCACCTCCAAATGTGGTTTGGATCCCGATTTTTTTTTGGTTCCCCATTTTATGTGGTTTTTGCTGTTCAGACTTTCAAAAATCAATCTGGATACAATATGAATATGACAAAAATCAGATTTCGGCTGGCAGTCAGAACATAATAGATGCAGTCTCTGAAGTTTTAATTGCACCTCATACAGTACTGTGTTTGGTGATATTGGCTATTAGTTGTCATACTGTTGGCATCTATTTATAATAACTTTGACGGAGAAACTAATTTAATATTTTAGAACAGGCATAAATCATCCTGTTTTCTTTTTTTGCTGCAGACATAGACTTGATTGCTGTATATTTCAATGGATGTTGATCGTGTTGTCAAAGTATAAAATGTTTTAAGGAAACACAAGAAATATTTATGAAATGCTATCTGTTATGAGGTTTCATCTGTGGTTGAAATAAACCATCACATCACCACAGCTTCGGGTTCACATGGAGAACTTCCCAGAAGATGTGTTCACTTTTAAGGCTGTGAAACACAGAGAAGCTATACAACACAACCAAAATGAGCTGTAGCTCCATCTGCCATGGCAAGGATAAATACTTCAACATATTTAATAAGGTGTATAAACTCTGCTAAAGCAGTTTTCTCCTTTTTTTTCCTTTTGGATGGAATGGAAAACCAGTAGCACTTGGTTTAACCACGTTTCACTTTGCATAATTGTTCCCAAGGTTGCTGTTTTTTATTTCTAAGCTTTCTGTGCCAATATAATTCAATTTCTGCGGCCAAGCCAAATATTTGCAGCATGGCTTACGCTTCTAAACTGAGCTGTAGTTTGGGCAAAAGAGGTTTGCCTTGCCACCAGCACTGCATAGACAAGGTAATAAACAGATCCGCTGCTCTACAACAACAATTCTGCTTCTAATCCCAAAGTAATTCTCATTCCTTGCTCTGTAGTATAATAAATTCTTCAGGGAGTGACAAGATGAAACCACAATTGTCCTGAGCACTGAAGTTTTATTACTTCAATCCACACCTTGGAACACACTGCTGAATGGTTTCATGGTAAAATGAATGTTTACTACTTCTTAGGAACAGATGATACAAATTAGAGGGAGTCAGAGTCATTTACAGTTAGTTAAATTCCCTGCTGAGAGGCCCTGTTAAATGTTTCTTCCACAGACCATGTTGGGAAATATTTGCAATGGTTTCCATCCAGATCTGGGTCACTCAGTTCCACATTCACTGCACAGGTGAGCTGGAGCAGGTTTGTTTGGCAGTGGTCATTGGCTGTCCTTTCCTTTCCACAGGGCTGGGAAAGCAGCACCACAAACAGCTTGCGACAACAAGAGATGCTTTTGTCCGGCTCACCACGGCGAAATGACACCGCTAAGCTGCCTGATGCCAATGTTGTCCAGGTCTCCCAGGACAGTTCCTGAGGGCTACAGGACCTGCTGCAGGCCAGTCAAATAGACGCAGAAGGAGAGTGAGAGCCCTCGGGAGAATAGGTAACACTGTCAGCCAGTCGTTCTGCTGCAGCATGCAGATGAAAACAACCTCTTTCACATGGAGTGTATTTTGGCTTCGAGGGCTATAATCATGGATGATTAGCCTAAGAACTCAATTCTGAGCAGGGACTATTCCTTATTCCTGTCACACTGTCAGAAATTATATTTACCTACCACTTTTCCCAAATGTCTCGAGGCATAAAGCAGGACTTGAGTGATCAATGGAAATCAGGCAAATGTGTGACTTTTATATAAGATATTAAAAACTGCACCTCATTTCACAATGTGTCACATTCTGGTGAACGTAGAATAGTGCAGACCCCGATATATTGTACATCAAGGGGGATATGTGGAGAGATTTCTTGTTTTCACGTTCCTAGGTTCGCAAAACGCAGAAGATTACTCCGGGACCACCAACACCACAGCAGCAACTGTTATGTTTTAAGGATCCTCTGGAAAAACAGGAGAGGCTGCTGCAACCGCACCTTCATCAAGAGAATGCTGACGTATCGCATCTCTTTGTGGGACTTATTCAGCTCCAGTTGCCTCATAAGAGCAGCCAACAAACTGAAATAATCACTCCATCCTGGACATCATCTGTTCAACCTTCTGCCCTCTGACAGATGCTTCAGGTCCATCGTATCACAGACAAACACTCTTAAAAACAGCCCCTGAGCCATACATGAACAGAACAAACCAAATACTGACCGACTGTTTGGGACCTGTGTGACGAGCTGCACTAAAATACTTACATTTACAGAGCACGACACAGATGTTCACATTCCAACTGCACCTTTTTATGTATATCTTCCTAAATACACTGCTTGTACATAAGGTCACTGTGATTCAGGGAACGTATAATATCCTCAAATGCAATATCTAAGCTGCTCTTTTATTGTACTGATTTATATGTTATACAAAATGTATACATTTTTCATCTTATTTCTTTACTTTTGTATTCTATACTTATTTAATTTAAACTAGTTTGGTTTGAACTATTTTCACTTGCTGGTTGTTATGTGTGAATGCAACTTCAGGACTACTATTCAAATTTGTTGTAAGATGTACGGTAACAATGATAGAATATTTCCAGCCATCTTCCAGCCATCCAAAGGTTGATGTCAATTTATTTCAAGCTGTAGCTTCAAAATCTGTCAAAAATAAAAGCTGTTACGCCCAGCTCGTTCAGGCTATGACAACGAAGGGAGATCCAAACAGGAGCAATGTATTTAGGCCAACCACTTATTAAGGATAACTCAAAATGAGTTTAAACAAACATAAACTCAACACAATCAAACCAAAAGAAACCAAGGTAGACTTCTATGCAGGTAAGAAGATAGGAAGAGCCAAGTGTTAGGATGCAGGCCGAAACGACCAGTACAGTCATACAACCCACAACCTTCACAAAACCTCTGCATTGAGATATTTGCTCTAAAACTGCATATTTCAACAAATAAAAAAACACACACAAAAGTAAACGTGTGCTTTTTGTATTTAGGTCAGACTATTTTCCTTTAAAGGATTGATATCTTCTAAAAAAAAAATAAAAAATTTAAAAAAAAGCATTTGGAGGAATTTACAAAGTCTAAGCATATTAAAACTTTAAATCACAGAATTTATAGAACAGCTATGTTGTAGCTTGCAATGTTGTTTTACTGGCTGACAAACCAGCCTTTTACTTACTTTTTAATCCCTATATATTCAAATAAACAATGGATTTTTTTTGTGAAATGTTTACAAAAATGACTCAAACAGCATGACATGTTAAAGTCCGATATCACGCATGGGCGGATCATCACCCCACAACAGGTGCAGTCTCCTCTCTTGTACTTATCTTGCTGCAGCTTGTTTTCATTCTACATGTGGAAAACATCTGCATAGGTGGTCCCTCTCTTTCTTTCTGCCCCCCCCCCTCCATCTGTCTCTCTCTCTCTCTCTGCACTCCCCTCAATTCATCCCAAACCTCTATTCTGTTTCTCCGTCTCTTTTTAGACCAGGAAAAGGGGGAAGTGCTGATTGTAAATATGGAGAGGTGTCAGTGCCAGAAGAAACGGGCCGCATATTTCTGGATCCAAGCTGCGAGGTTTACCGTAGCATATTTTTATCATAAAAAGCCAACATGGAATAGGACGGCCGTGCGCAGCTGCTGGTCTAATTTGCTCTAAGCATGTACAAATAGGACGGCCCACACAGACCATAAAAGTGGAGTGGAGGTTTTGCTCAACGCGGCACTTTTGTCTGACCAGAGGCTCAGGGACGCCTTCCAGAGAACAAACAGATCACAAAAGAAAAAGAGAAGCAAAAACACACACAGGCGCTCTCACATGATAGTTAGAAATACAGTGGAATAACTCAAGAGGACGGACTGCTGCTGCTGCTGCTGTTGCTCTGATATTCCACAAGTAAACAGGGTTTCAAGCACTGTTTACAAACACCAATTCATTCTCATGTTGAATAAATAATGATGTAATATAACCTCATGTATCTTTTTTTCAAGAAGAGAGCCTTATGAATTATGCAACAATGTAATATAAATGTACTTTAACATTTCTAACTTCTTATGCTTTTGATATTATTTTTGTATTTACAGAGTCAAGGTCAGTGACTGTCAGCACATAAATATATCAAGCCCTTATGTATATATTTTTTCTACAAATTCTCAGGGTTATTTCCCACCTTTAGAGCCGCACCAATGTACCTCCTGTTCGTTCTCCATACATTTTATTGCGCCATGGAAAGTTTTATTTGCTCTTGAGCCATTTGCTCTGGAAACCCCCTGTAGATCCTCTGAGTCTTGTACGTTTGTACATGCGACATGCCTGCGCATGAATACACACACACACACACACACACACACACACACACACACACACACACACACACACACACACACACGCACACGCACACACGCACACACACACACACACGCACACGCACACACTTTACATATGTCTGAACGGGGTTCCCCTTTAGACACCGGATAAATAACGGACTTCAAACAGTAAACTAGGTGCTAATGAACTGGATCCTGACAGGGTTTGCTTTCCGCGAGCGGAGACCCACCCCACAATGGATCCATTCACAGGATCTCAGCCATGGAAAGTGTTGGTAAAGTAATCCTGCTAGAGTTTATACGACCTTTTCTAACTCTCAGTACGTCTTTCTCCCCTCAAGCCTTTAAGGCCGGGCCAAAAACAACACTGACCAGCATCAGCTGATACAGGCAGAGGCTACCCATATTTGCATGTTTCAAAATGGCACCCATTCACAACCAGTTTGTAAATTGATGTGGTGAGGAAAGGAACACAACGCCCTGCTTCCTCTTAACGCCGTACCTGTGAGATCAGTCATGGCAACTTCAAGGCCGGCGTCAACGCTCGGTTCTTCCACGCAGCACAGGACGTGGCCGGACAGCATCGGCGTACTTCCACTCACATGTGGGCAGATCCGTCCCCTCCAAAAAAAAAAATCCTCTGCATACAGGACCTGCAAGAAAAAGGTGTTATTTTATCTTTAACAAAACATGGGCAGCGTTCCCACTGTGCGTCTGTATGCCCTGACAGGCCTAATAAAAGTCACAACACTGTATATGGCTTTATTCAACATATTTGATATTCACATAGGAACTGAAATGTCAGCTGCTTCAAACTTCCACGCCCACCTGCTACAACTGACAAAGAAGTAAAGACACCGTTTTCAGCACCACAGGAAAGTGAACTCATCAGGTTTAATATCTGAAAAATGTCACCTATCTGTCTGTCCTCCTTTCAGTTTCAGAGAGGAGGAGTATCTGTCTGAGGGGTGAGTGATCACTATCTGGTCCATATGGCTGTGTTCATTTATATCTTTTAAGCTTCTGGGCAGCAGAGGGATGAAATACTGCCAGTGACAGGTAAAGCGATACTCTGTGATGGAAGCTGTTTTACAGTAGCCACTTTTCAGAAAGAAGCGCAATATTTAAACATATGATATCCAGTTCCAAACCGCGGCTCGGAGCAGCCTCTCCTCTCCATGTGAGGGTCACACGGCACTGACAACCCATATTTATGGCTATCTGACCTGACACCATGACAAGTTTTATTTCTATCACAGGTTTCCATTGCTAGGAGAGGTGAACAGAAAAAAAAAGAGGAATATCACTCCGAGCTAATTGTGTATTTTTAAACTTCTTTTTCACTTTCATAAACTTAAAAAAACCCCACATCTTTATTGGCCTTCGCTCTGTAACATTTCTTCATTTTTATAAGGTTCACAAGCAACGATGCAAGACGCCATTTACCGAAGCATCTTTGGCTCCACCCATATAAATAAACAATTAATTTTAGAAATAAAAGCACCCTTTATGCAGAGCCTTCACTGCAGTGCAAGGATTACAGTTTATGCGAGGTGAGGCCAGTAATATTTAGACACGTTTATACTATATTTAGTCAATCACTCCGCACAGACTGTATATCAGTCATATATCCTCTCTTGACAGTCACACCTGGGTTGTCTTGACTCCAATCATGACTGAATTTCAAATTATGTTGACATTTGCAAAAAAAAAATAACCAGCCAGGTGCAGCTTCTCCACGCTTGAGTTTTTTTTTTTATTTGAATAGGAACTTGGTCTGGAATTTGATGATAGCTACGCAGGTCTGTGGCTTATGAATAAATCGATTCACACGAACAAAAAAAGAGAAAGAAACAGACTTAAAAAAAAAAAAAACCTGAATAAATCGGATCTGTAAGACTTTGCAGGGCTTTTGTTCCCCGGAGCCCTGTACTGTCACTTCTCCTGCTGTTTCTCAGGGCTCCTGACCCCTGCTAGTCCCCCAGCATAAAACCCTGTGGCTGTGCTGGATTGGAGAGACTGCAGGGGAAGCGGGGCCTGAGGTGAGGGGGGACACGGAGTGCCGAGGTGAGTGGTGGTTGGTATAACCTTAGGAAAACAACACCTTTGAACAGTGTTTACCTCTGGATCTGTATTAAGTCATGAATGAGGCCTCCACTGACACGTCAAAGACGGTGGTGAGGTAAGTTAAGTTTCTTGTTGCATTCATTACTCCCTTTCACCTATCCCCACCTACCCACTACATGCTTAAAAGAACAACCCCACCACCACCACCACCACCCCCAAAGCATAGGGCAGCATGAATGGAGCATTGTGATGCGTCTCCGTCACGGCAGTGAATGTTTTCACTTCCATTTGATCCGTCGGCGAGGCTGCTAATTGGGTAAGCGTGTTCCCAGGTCACCGGGAGGTTTCTCTCTCCATAAATACAGAGCGCCGACGAAGGCTTCTACAGATGTTGTTTCCCACCCGCTTCCAAGTAGGTTCAGACCAGCTTCAGGCAGGAGATGTAATTTATTGTGTCTAAAACCACAGTCCAAAACTTTTCCTTCTCTCTCTCTTCATCACTCTAAAGACTGCATTTTATCATCCTCCCAGGCACTGCAGTAAAGCTGATATTTGTCCTCTCCTTTAGCTTGGACTCTGTGCACCGAGCCGCCATTAGAACCACAGGTGTCACGATGACATGGTGTCCAGGCCTGACAGGTTCAAATTATGTTATTTTCCATGTGTCCTCACACCACTGACAGAGTTTATGAGGCTCAGGGTTTACTGAATTTGTTTGTTTTTGTCATGGAATTTACATTTCCTCTCTTACACGGGGACTCGAGACGACCTCGTGTGCCAGCACTAAACACTGCGCTGGAACAGAGAGCTTGGACAGACTCGCAGACGTGTTTGCTGCACCTAATCTGTGGTCAAAATGGTCTAAGAGAAAGTGTCCTTCAACAGGAGTGCCCAGGTTTGAGCCTCTGAATTAGCAAGTACCCGGTGCCCTTGAATACGTACCAACTCTAGGTGTGTTCTTCTTCTGCAGCTGACTCTGGCACCACTCCTCCCTGGACGGGACAAAAAAAAAGAGACAAGTTTTCTCACTTAATCAAATGTATGAAATTCTCAAAAGAAAATAAAAAAATTAATAAAGAGTCACAGCTCCAAATGTCCCCACTGAGATGACTTGCATGGTTTGCTAATCATAACCTAGAAAGCTATAATTGCAAGTGATAGGACTCCAACTGATACTGACAACAGACTATTTCACTTGTATTACTAAGCTGCCTTTTCATGTTGTGATAACTTGAGTGACAGTTGTCAGCTCTGGCTTTCTCTCTTCAGAGCAAAAAATACCATATGATTGGGGGGATGATTTTAGTCATGTTTTAAAATGTGGAAACAGGCTTAAATTTGTTCATTCCTTCACTGTTAAGGAGTACACACCATAAAATACAAATGTAAAGAACTATTGAGTGAGGGCCAGCGGTGCCTCATTTCTATAAGAAATGAAGCATCGTCCTCTCAAAACTGTTTCACCAGCTGAGGATGTTTCTCTCCTCCAACTCCAGTTTGGTCTAATGGCGCCACTTTGTGGCAGCAAAGCAGTAATGAGAGTACCAGGTTTTGTAGCGCTCTCAATGCAAGGACAGTGCCCGGAGAGCAAATAATCCGATTTGCATATTTCTTAATATGTCTCAATGCAGAGGAATGCAGTCAGGCAGAAGGATTTCTATAACACTATTACTGACCAAATTAAATCTGTGATTAGTAAGCAATCGGTTGTTTCCCATTACACGACCATAAAAATTACTAATCAACTAAAAAGCTCTGTGTCCACAAAGACTCAAATAACTGTTTGGCTAAGAGGGGGCAGGGGAAAATTAAATTAAATAAAGGGAAAAGCAATTAATCCAATGGATACCAAAGGCTTATGATTGAAACTTCCAATTAAACTTGGAAGTGACAGTGTGAAAGTACTTATTACTTCCTTTTACTGGTAGGATCTGTCTTTTATTCAAAATAAAGACATTTATCTTAAAATGTAACTCAGTATTCAACTTCAATCTGTGCTGAAGCTGCCTGATTACCATCTGGGTTTGGAGTCTCATTTATCTTCTCTATTTGGCTACATGAGGCTGATGTCCCTGCCTCGCCACAGTATGCATTTCTACTATCGGCCATGGCAAACAGCCCCTGTATGATGTTACCAATAGAAACCAGAGGGGGGCAGGCTTCACACATGGGCTAACCTCAGGCCAAAATGACTGACACAGAGGAGCAGTCCAACACACCCACAAAGATACACACCTAAATATTACAAGCTGGCCATAACTCAGGATAGCTGGCTGGTTGTCAGGAGGACACCATCTGTACAAATGGTAAACAAATGCTCAGATGTGACAGATGTGTTATTGTCGTTTTGTAAGCTGGCAATTATTAATATTATGTGAACAGCGACAAACTCAAGTGACTCATCTTGATTTACTCATTAAACAGGATGTGGGCATCGGGAACGGTGGGCTGATTTTCTTTAGTAACTCATTATTAATCAAGAGCTATAATCCTGATGTGATATTTTCACATTAACTACACCTCCTTTGAAAGCGTGAAAAATTAATCCTCTATTACTTTGAATTTTGAAATACAGTGAGTTATTGTTGGGCTGGTATTCATTATAGTAACTCACTGTTTGCTAAGTTCTTAAAGCAGTATTCTAGCAATTCTAGCAGTTAGATTAAAAATTAAAAATTAAAAAAATAAAGCAGGCTCCTACAGTTCCATCATGTCATCATCATTTGGGGGGGGGCTTTAGGAAGCTCCCTCTAGTGCCCCAGAAACCACTAGACAACTGTTTTCTGAGGCTGAGTAGGACTTCCCATGACTGGTAAATTGGACTGAGTTAAATTTGCAGTGGTAAAGAGTAACTTAAGGACAAATTCTCAAGTACTGCACTTAAGTACTATTTTGAGGTACTTGTACTTTAGTATTTCCCTTTGATGCTACTTTATACTTCCACTCCAATAGTGTAGGGTACTTTCCACCAGATCTTCCAAAAAATACAAGTCTAAAAGATGAAAGAAACCTTAAAAAACATCACTGTTTTCTGGTATTGTTGCGTTTTATGTTTATATATCCCTATTTCCCAAAAAGTTAGAATGCTGTATAAAATGTTTTTCAATGCTCGTCTTCTCTATCTCCCCCCAACCAGTCAGGGCAGATGGCCGCCCTCCTCTGAGTCTGGTTTTCTCCCGATTAAAATGGATCTTTTCCTCCCTTCATCCTCCTCATCAAATACTTCCTCCTCATCAAATACTTCCTCACGTGGGAATTGTTGGTTTTCTGTGATATCGTATGGTCTTGACCTTACTTACTGAAATTACTTATGCTGTGATTTGGCACAAAATGTCTGAAATGGAAGAGCTCAAATAATCCGGTGTTCTCAAATAATAAAGATTAGAGGATAAGTCCAAAAACCCAAAACAGATTTGTGGATGAGCAGCAGCTAACAGTAAGACACTCTGATGCTTCAGTATTTATGATCTCGTGATAATACATCAGTCAGAGGGACCAAACCAGTACTTTTACTTTAACTACATTTTGCTGTTAATACTTATGTAGCCTACTTTTACTTTAGTAGAACTTCTCCTGCAGAACTTTAACTTGTAATGGAGTATGTTTGCATTGTTATATGCAATATATATACAGAGGCTAACGGCTACAGACAAGCAGTCATTTGTAACTTTATTCAACAAGTTTGAACTTACTAACCCAATCAAATTGGCGGAAATAACTTGGTCCCTGCCTGCTAATGGCGTCTGGACACGCAGTCGTGCATGAAACGAGCTCACCTGCTCTGTCTGTAACGTTACTACTTCCGCTTCCGCTTCCTCCGCAGCCCCCGCCGCCTCCTCCTCCTACTTCTCCTCCTCCTCCTCCTCCTCTACCTGTCTGCCTACACGGGGCGTGTTTTTACTCCCAAAGCAGCCTCACTCCTGGTTTCCTCCACTTCACAAGAAAGTTCTAGGAATAGCTGACCGGCAGAAAACTTTGAATCAAGGTAAGGGTGGTTTCATATTTCTGACTTTGCCTCTGACTGTTCGTTTCATGAGCAGAGTTTGATTAAAGCAGAACTCTCATATCTCTGACAATAAAAAAGTCATCACATGACAGGGAATAATCTATTTGGGGCTTGTCACGGATCTGTGGTGGGCCCACAAAGAAGGAAGCTCATGTGTACAACTTTATTCTATTATTGTAATTGAGCTTCTGTGTTCTGGCTGCTGTTTATGACTCAAAAGAAGTCATCAACTCCACTTTTCCACTGTTAGCCTCAGTATGTATGAATTTAACAGAAACAAGTGACTCATGTTGGTTTTGAGCATTAAGTACGAGGCTGTGTGTGCAGCTGTAGTGTAAATAAGCTATTATTGTGTCTTTATGATGTATCTTTATGACACGCCAGAAGCATTGAATATTTTATGTTACATTATATTTACCATTTGATTTTCTATTGTTAAAGTCCTGATAAAACACCAAATTACACCATCCCTCCTGCTATCACTTTTTGCTCTGTTTTTCCTGCTGGTGTAATATTGTTGGAGTCAATTCATCATCCTCCAACACATCGCAACAAGCCTTCCCTCAGCAGGCATGCGAGCTCAAACTTTTAACTGTACCCCGCAGCTGCACAGTGTACAGGGAGGAAGCAGCACAAAGAAAGCAGAGTGTATTCATTAAACCGAGCCTCCCGGCAAGACGTTTCACTCAGTACACACTTGCACTGGGCTGCCCAGGACAAGTGAAAAAGGTATCTCTGAGGATTGTTCCAAGTCTAGTTTGTGGAAGAGTTTGTCTTTGTCTGTTTATTCACCACGTGATTTGAAATGCAGGTCGTTTGGTTCATTGTGTGGAGATTTTTTGTTTCGTATGGTCTCTCTTGCAACAGATTCGTGTCCCTGCTCGTCACACATTCCACAGCTCTACCCTCCCTGCTCCTCCCTCCTCCTCCTCCTTTACCTCACTCCCCCCCCCATCTTTTACCTGTCTAATGTTAATCCATTCACTCTTTCTCATTAAAATCAACCAATCAGAACTGTGCAGCCCCGTTGTGTCTGTTGTATATTCTGCAGTCTCATCTCTTTCTTTTTATTGCTAGCACCAGCTACAGTACATCTGCCTGTCTGTGTGTTCACTGATATCTTATTTATAAATGTATTGGCTGCGGTATCATTGCAGACACACTGCAGCAGAAGCAGAGTTCAAATCTGTTAGACACTTAAAGCAGAAACACGATGAGATCTGTGTTTGTTAAAGTTAATCAGGATGTTGAGAAACACTTTATCCACTGACTCATGTTTTCATCCCAGATGTTTCCCAATTCTCCAAACAAAAGAGATCAGGAAATGAATCACCATATATTAGTGGAACCCCCCCCCTCCCCCCCGTGTGTGTTTACGTGATCTCTGCACTGTCTCTCCTCTGTCTTGTTAGAAGATGGCCACGGTCACAGCCGCAGAATATGGAGAAACGTCCTGGGAGCTGTCGGTGCAGGTGGATCAAAAAGATGGGGATGAGTCCATGAGATTTAAGCTGAGGGTGAAGGGAGACTTGCACATCGGAGGACTCATGCTTAAGTTGGTGGAGAAAATCAGTAAGTGTCTCAACTGTTGTACTGCTTGCTGCACGGTGGCTGGAGGGAATTCTGTGTAGCTGGAAAGAAACGTACACATTTCAGTTGCCTCTCCATGACAGGATTCAATTTCTCTTCCTTGTCTAAATTGCTTGCATTTAGAACTTTCTTGCATACCTGGTTACCTTTGTTTTAAGCGCAGTGCCTCGGCCTCCACCTGCTGCCACTACAAGGCTGTTAGTCAAGCCACACCCTTGTTTGCCCTGCATTTTTCTACACCGCAGTGCCGTTGTTTTGTCACAATGCGTTGGCTTGTGTAGCCCGAGGGCCCAAAGTTCAGCTGGGTTTGATCTGATCTCTCTTTACAGTCCTTCATAAACACGGAGGAGCTAGTGGAACTAAAGTGAAGGCATTTTTAGTGAGCTGGTGTAAAGAGCATGAGCCATAATAGATGACTAAGCAGCTTGTCATCAACAGACGGATTTCGGCCCAGCACCATAAGATGATGTCAGGTAGATTAATTAAACCCCGCCACCTCCACAACAGTGGGTAGTATTTGTGTTGCTTGCAGATGTACTGTAGTTGTCTTTGGAATATTTTAGCCACAAAGCCAAAACTCCACTGCAAGACCCTTTAAAATTGACATTTAAATGTGTGCAATGACTTTATGTGTGAACTACCACTTAAATATTGAAGTATGATGGTTTTAATGGTTTTACTTCATCTGCCTGCCTCCAGAGGCTCCTCAGGACTGGTCAGATCATGCTCTGTGGTGGGAACAGAGGAAATGTTGGCTGCTCAAGACCCACTGGACCTTGGACAAGTATGGGATTCAGGTAATGTGAACGCCAAGTGGACCACTTTAACCCCCAAAACAATTCAGAATTTAGAAAACTTGGAAAACTATTTGGATTCCCATGGGAACGTTTCCTCCAGTCAAAGCATCATAAATAACTTCAGCGTGTGTTTGCAGCTCTTTAAGGTGTGGAGAGGTTTTATATGGCCAGCCTTGTAAACTGCTAAATGAAATCATATCCTCACCTTGACACACTCAATTATTATTAACCTGTTCAGTGCGGCCAGAACCATGTGATCGGTCTATTATTCATATAGCACATGCTATACAGTCAAGCATTTTTTTTTAAAGCTAAAAGATTCAAGATCTCAGTGTTAACGAAGATACTGTAACAACAAATGAATGCTTCTGCTGTTTTATTTGCAGTCTTTATATCCATAAAAATATATTTTTGTGGCATTTAGTAAAATGTAAAGAAATGTCCCTTAAGTTTTCCATCTGCTCTCCTGAGCTTCTCTCTCGAGCCACACCAAGAAGCCTCTTTTTGTGTATGTGTATTTAAGGCACATTGCTGTCAATGACCCTTACTTCTGATTGGCTGACTCTTTACTGAGTGGTTCACACCCTGGCCAACCACTGATTTTCTTCGGTCTTGCAGCTTGGTAGCTTCACAACAGCGTGTCAGCATGGTATTTTTGGCACCGTGCTGAGGGTGGGTAAAATGACTTGAGTTTGTGACATCACAAACTTACAGAAGTCCACTTGGCTTGTCAAAACAGCACAGTCTTTGTGTCTGTCTCTGTGGGCTGAGTGTTTACACACTTTCACAGTATTTATATAGCACCTACAACTGCTTTGAAATAAAAAATAAATAAAAAATAAACAGAAAACTGCATTTAAACAGTACAGGACCTTTAAAAGCATTCTGACTTGATAATGAATGGGGAAAAAAGCAACAAAAAAAAGTGACTGTGACGTTTCCTTAAATAAAGGCATACGTATTGATTTTGCATCTAAACCTCAAATCATTTAAATGAATTGTCTACACAGGCTGATGCTGACCTGCGCTACACACCCCAGCACAAACCCCTGTTGCTGCAGCTCCCCAATATGAAAACCATCAAAATGACTGTCAGCTTCTCCAACGTGGTCTTCAAGGCGGTGGCAGAAATCTGCAGAATACTCAGTGAGTTTCTCTGTTCCTAATGATTACAATTACGCCCCTCTCCTCTCCGCTGTTTTGCTTATGATTAGGGGTGTTTTAGACAGAAACATTATTGACTGGTCTTAAAAGTAAGACTCACCTTCCACCTGTATTTTTCATAATCATTTAAATCCCCTCCTCTTCGCATCATCTCAGACATCAGACGACCAGAGGAGCTGTCTCTGCTGAAGCCTCCAGATGATCCATCCAGGAAGAAGAAGAAGAAAGACAAGAACTCGCCACACAATGACATCTGGGACATCGATTTACTCAGTGGGGGACCTGGAGGAACAGGTACCGTACATTTCTTAACTAGGCAAAGACCAAAGTTTTAACGGCACAGAATCACCCACTCTAGTACACCAGTTTACTGATTAAAGGGTAAACTGCAATTGTGAAGAAACCCTAATTTCATGGATTCAGAGATTTGTTTTGATGGATTTTGGTTGTAATGTTTATTTATGTGATGAATTTACAGGGATGTGGGCCCGTTGCGAGGAGGTTAGTCCGTTCAGAGAGGGCTGTTGTACAAGAGGGAAATATTTACTGTGAAAGTTGAATAACTTTTTTTTATAGTTTATTTTGCTGGAATGAGGAAATTGTTCATGTGATTAGTTCTAACTGTGATTTTTCTGATATGACAAGGCAAAATGTCATTGGTTAAAAAAGTCTATTAATCTGATTAATGTAAGAAAGACTAAGTAAGAATGTTCTGGTGCTCTAATGGCCATCAAGAGTCAGGTTAGACAGATTTTAATATTCTTGTTTTTTTAGGACTTTTCTGCTGGCTGACTGGTTGGTTACACATCTATCTAAACGTCAGTGGTTGTTATTCACAGTTTAATAATAGGAATCCTGACAGTTTGTGTTTTGGAAACCAGCTTTGACTAAATTTAGGTCAGTTGGCGTTTCATAATTTCTTTAATTCCAAAATTCAGATGACTGTGCAGCCTCAGTGGGGACAGCATCTTCATTTCTAGGAGTTACTTCTTTAGGAGGGATAGAAGAAGCAAAAAATAAATACATTACTGTGCAAAAGTTAGATGTTTACATATGTATTCATCACACAATACCACCAGAGCAGGAGTCTGAATGGTGCCAGACAGTCAGATTCCCAAATATCTATCTCGAGTGACAGATGATATGGCCCCTTCAGATCCCTGATCTCAACAAACTTATGACATTAAAACAGCATAAATCCACTGAAGATCTGTGGCAGGTTCTCAAAGATGCTTGAAACAGATGTGAACTCAAGTGTACCGTAGAGAGTTGGTATGGTTAAAAGGCAAATCTTACTTTGATTTGTTTTTTTCTTTTGTTTACTGCACTGTTGATGGTAATATGTTTGAAAAAAACAAAGCAAACTCAATGTACTTTTAATATCTAAAACGTCTGCAGTGTGCATACAGTGCTGCTGAGATCTAACAGGATACAGTTTTCATCAGGGAGATCTGAAAGAATTGTTCAGTATGCTGCCGTGTTTTTCAGGAGTAGCCATACTCTCACTCTTACAATGAGCACCCAGCATAGGTTCAACATCAACTTAAAAATCACTGCGCCTTTATTGTCGACCCGGTTATTACCTCCTCAGTTTCATCATTTCACCATTTTTGTCAAACTTTTATTCTTACTGTTGCCTCTTTGAAATTGCTCTTTTAGTTTCATGAGTTCTTTCACCTCGCCTCTGACAGGTGATTAACCTGGAGTGCAAACCCCTAACAGTTCCTTCAAATTTGATATAAATATGGAGTTGTGCTGATCCTTCATTTCCTTTACTTTCCCCAAACAAGGCCCCATGTACAGTAAGACCATGACAGCCACCTATGACCCAGAGAACGGCATGCCGGTGTCTGCCACCAGCCTTTGGTTTGGAGAAAACCCACTGGCTGAGTCTCAGCCAAACCTGCCACCCGCTGAGCTCGCCAAGATGTACCAGCCGCTGTCACTACTGGACAAAGCAGTCAACAACGCAGGGTAAAATCCAAAACCTTTCAGTGTCAATTTCAAAAATGACAGTGTTACACAATTTGAATGCTATTTCTGTCCCTGGGCTCATCTGATTGGTTGTTGCTATGATTGACAGGTGGCTGGACTCGTCCCGTTCTCTCATGGAGCAAGAAATTCAGGATGAAGAGAAACTATTGCTTCGCTTTAAGTACAACGTCTTCTTCGACCTCAATCCTAAAGTAAGAGACCTAAAATGTATCCCTTGCAAAAAAAAAAAAATCTTGTCAAAACTCCCTGGACTAACAGCAAGTCAGTCTCAGTTTGAAGTTGTTGTACTAAAATCAAGTGTCTCTGCTTGTTTCTGTGTTTTAGTACGATGCTGTCAGGATAACCCAGCTATATGAACAGGCTCGCTGGTCGGTCCTGCTGGAGGAGATTGACTGCACTGAGGAGGAGATGCTGATGTTTGCTTCATTACAAGTGAGCAGTTTGACATCACACTTACAAAAGCAAACAAATGTAATTCAAATAATTGGGAAGTAATGATTGTATTACCATTGTTAGGTAACAAAATACTAATAGTAAATGATTATTGATTATTATAATGTATATAATGATTATTTAAAGGTCCAGTATGTCCAGTGTGTAATATTTAAGGGGATCTATTGGTAGAAATGGAATATACTATTCAAACCTATGTATAAATACCTAGAACTAAGAATTGTTGTGTTTTCGTTACCTTAGACCTTTACCAAACTAGTAAACCACAGTATCATCTAATAATAGAATAAACAAATATCACACAAGTGGACAAGTGCTCAATTTTGGATCCCCAGCAGCACTATAAAACTACAGAAGCAAACAAAACAAAAATTAATTGCTATTAAACATTGCACTTGCATGCATTGTTTCATTTTGGAACTAAACTCGCTCATGATAAATGATTAAAACCTGGAACCACAATTCTCCAGGGGTACAGTAGTGCATCCTAGATTAGTTTTAAGGACAGTATAGTTATGTCTTAGAGCTCAGAATTGAAGAGAGAGGGTATGGTGTCTAAATCCATGTGAGGACGTGTCAGGACATGAGGAAAATCCCGCCGTAGAGGAAGGAGAGGCAGAGAATGAGACATATGACGAGAGATGGAGTAGCAGAAAAAGTAGTTAGTTGGGACAATGATTCAGAAATCACAGTGATTCAGGTTGCACTCATCCACACATTGGTGAGATGGCTGGCACACAGACGGCTGTGCTCAAACATCCCTCTGACTCATGCCAGCCTTGCATAACCTCTTAAGTCACGTCAGAGAACTTCATAACGACTCGAAATGTTTGATTGTTGCTATCAGGGTTTTCTAATCAGGAGTCAAAACTTTTCCACCAGTACCACATTTGTAAACTGACCATGTCGAGTGAACCCCTGGACCACTCCAACGAGCCAGAAATCGATGAAGTAGAGGCTGCTCTCTCCAACCTGGAGGTGACGCTTGAAGGTGGACACACAGACAGAATTCTGGTAAACATATTTTTTTAAGGTTTTCTGGTCTGTTACAGTATAACACCTGTTTTTGAGCTTGAGTTGATAACTAGGCCTTCGCTGATTGCATGTCTTAACATGATGTCACAAGAAGATGCAGGGGTAATTGACAGTTGTTTGTCTCGCCCCCAGGAAGACATTACAGACATTCCACAGTTGGCAGATTCCCTGCGGCTGTTTAGGTAAACCCCCCTTTATACAGTACATATTATACTCCATCACACAAAGATGCCACAGATAATAACTGTAATATAATGTTAGTTATCTGTCATTGAAATTGATCCTTCCCTCTCCTAAAACCTTTGCATATTTAGTGCCCTTAAATCATCTTTATTTAGAGGTTTGGAAGATTATTTTTTGAGAGATTATGAGGTGATTTATTTGACAGATATAAAATATTCTCTATAGAAATGTATTATGTGTAATTATGGCTCTGATTTTTGCTTTTAGGAGATAATGGCCTTTTGGCCATCTAAAAATTAATCAACAGCCCTCTTTCTGTAGAGCTGCTATGATTTAAGTATCCTGTGTTATTCTTTATTTTTTTTTTTTAAATCCTGTTCACCTTCTTAAACATCTATGCTGTTTTACTTACTTTTTTTTGTGGTGTTAAATCAGGCCCAAAAAACTGACATTGCGGCCGTACAAGGAGTACTGGTTTGTATTCAAGGACACCACCATCTCTTACTACAAGAACAAGGAGGTGTCCAGCGGAGAACCAATAGAGCAGTTTCACCTCCGAGGTCAGTGATAAAAGAAAGATGTTTAAAAAAAAAAAAATGTATGTGTTTTATACTGCTGAGGATTAATAAGCCTCTACTTCAACATTTACTCGTTGTTTTATTATGTCACTGAATCACTGTCAACTTGGATATGGAGGCCCCATTATATACATTATGAAAAAATAAATATCAACAACCATAGTCCAAACTAAAATTCAGTGTTATAATGTTTTAAGCTGCCAAAATTACTGCAGTTTTATTCTGTGATTCCATCATCTTATATCTCTTCAACAGGCTGTGAGGTGGTCCCGGATGTCAATGTAACAGACAAGAAGTTCGGCATCAAGCTCCTGCTCCCAGTTGCAGACGGGATGAATGAAGTGTACATCCGCTGTGACAATGTAAGGCTTGTTCCTAATCCTGCATTTTTCTATCATAACCAGGAAGCCTTCTTCCATTTCTATGCGTGCAGAAGAAACGTGAAGAAACTGTTGTTCTGCAACTTTCCCTCCGGTGCAGGAAACGCAGTACGCCAAGTGGAAAGCTGCGTGTATCCTCGCCTCCAAAGGCAAGACGATGGCCTACAGCTCCTACAAGTCCGAAGTGAAGAACATCCAGTCCTTTCTGCAAATGAAGAGCCTAGCGCCCCCTCCTGGTCAGGCAGCTCCCGACATTGATGCTATGGAAATGAATGCGGAGTGTTTTGTTTCGCCACGTTACTCCAAGAAGCACAAGACCAAACAGGTTTGTTTTACGAGTGACGTGCAACATACTTGACTTTGCCAACAGCTATCAGTGTCACATGGCCGTTATTACCAAATATAACTTCTAAATGTGCCGCGGGTGATTTTATCAAGCTGACAGCACGCATCCTGGAGGCTCATCAGAACATCGCACGGCTGTCACTAGTGGAGGCCAAGATGCGCTTTATCCAGGCGTGGCAGTCGCTTCCGGAGTTTGGTATCAACTACTACATTGTCAGGTACAGTGCACGTATTTTGATGACATACAGGTTTCCGGGGCGGTGTAGTGGTTGAAAGACTGGGTGATAGATATACAACTCCCGTTTTTTTGTGCAATGGCCAGTGTGTTTATAAGGGTGTATAGTTGTAGTTGTGTGTGATCATAATTGTGCAGTAGGTTTAAGCAGTGAAAAGATTTGTACTGAAAACGCCTGTGAGCTTGCAAACGGATCGGAATAAAACAATGCGAGTGTTTCCTGTCTGCTCAGCACAAGGGCAGCCTGTTTTTCTGGTCAGTATAGGTCAGGGGTGTCAAACATACGGCCCGCGGGCCGGATCCGGCCCACCAGGGGGTCCAGCTCGGCCCGCTGGATGACTTTGCTAAGTGTGAAAATTACGGAAAGACATAAATTGCATTTCTATGAGAATATGGAGGTTTATGAGTACAAACGTTTTGTAAATTTTTTTTTTAATCGATCCAGTAATTGCTTCAAAAACAGCGTAAATGCGACGTCTGCTCCGGAGGCAGCAGCACTCGCTGCTAGGGAATCTGCAGAGGAGAGCCCAGGCAGATAAACAGTGGGCTGATGTCTGAGTTTTTGGTTTTTATGTTTCTAGTTTATTGTAGAAAGACCTTAAAATAGGGTTTATCATCCAAAAACCTTCACCAATGATTTAAACATATAGAAGTATTGTCATTATTATGCCATGATTTTACTGGTCTGGACCACTTGAGATCAAAGTGGGCAGTGTGTGGCCCCTTAACTAAAATGAGTTTGACACCCCTGGTATAGGTCATGGATTTTCAACTTTTTAGTCAGTGAAAATCAAGGAATTAGACATTTGACTTGGAGTGGGAACCCTGTACATATTTGAGCATCTAAATGCATTTATGAATGATAATGTGGGAGGTTTCCCTTTAATTTGTGTTTCAGATTCAAAGGCGGTAAGAAGGATGAAATTCTGGGGATTTCATATAACCGCCTGATTCGTATTGACATGTCCTCTGGCCTGCCTGTCACCACATGGAGGTTCGCCAACATGAAGCAGTGGAATGTCAACTGGGAGATAAGACAGGTGGGAGATCAGTGTGCCTCTCTTTACTCAGGGAAGACATTTTTATCATATACAAAATCAGAGACATGAATATATCTTTTATGTAATTTCAGGTGACCATAGAATTTGACCAGAATGTGAGGATAGCCTTCTGCTGTTTGAGCTGCGACTGCAAGGTGGTCCACGAGTTCATCGGCGGTTACATCTTCCTCTCCACACGATCTAAAGACCAGAACGAAACTCTAGACGAAGAACTGTTCCATAAACTTACTGGAGGCCAGGAATGAGCAAAGATGAATAAGCCAGCACTTCTGACAGTGTAATTTTGTTTATTTACGAACATGTTACAGCGCTCATCTGCTGCAGCAGTTGTAACCCTAAACTCTGAACAAATCACTGCCAAAGAAAATGTAATACTGAGTCAGTCAGAGAAATGACACATTTTCAATCACAGAACAGCAACATATTTTTTTGTCATTATATATCCAGCAGTAAACAGATACAGAAATGTACACTAGAAAAATAATGGTGTTGATGTAAATATGTAGTCAAGATTTGTCTTTCTCAAAACTGGGATAAACTGATATTTGTAATAAGTAGGCGTTTTTTAAGGTGAAGAGATGTTCTTGTTTCAAACAGTAAAAAAAAAACTTTTAATGTAAATCACTAAAGGGTGGTTTTTTTTTATTTTAAAACTTATCTCACTTTTGTTCATGGAAACACAAAGCTAGGTATTTACATTGATTGTAAATGCATTTTAAGCATAATGTGCTTTGTTGTTTACAGTGATTCAATTTTATTTTTGATAAGTATAGTACGATGTAGTTGAAGAAAACAAACATGTAATTTTTTTTATGTGTGTGTGCGTGTGTGCGGGCGTGTGTGTGGGCACGTGTGCGCGTGCGTGTGTGTGTGTGTGGGGGGGGGATAATGACATAATGATTATTTGTCATAGCTACTGTGTGGAATACAACCATGTCCACCCTGCAAACTGCTGCCACACTTAAAAAAAAAAAAGTTTCAAAATTCAAAAAGCCTCTGAAGATGTCTTGGATTCCCAAACTATATACAGCTGAAACATAGTTTGATATATTTAGTTTAGTGGAGCCTCGTCCAGATCAGCTGAAGTTTAGGTGCTTTAATGGCAGATTTTCACGTTGGCTTAAACAGTGTATGTTTTATCTAATAACTGATATATTTTTCATAATGGAAATGTACAATTATATTTTCATATTTATGCATTATTAACACATCATTACAATCTGCGATCTTGTAGGTTTCGACTGAGGTCTGTAAAACATGTTGTCTCATTGTTTTTTCGTCATATGTAAATTGACTGAAATGTGACCAATCCATGATCTTATTTGTGCAGTCTCGTTTGCTCTTTCCACCACCTCACTGTGCCTCTGCAGGACACCAGTGGTGGGCAGGTGGAGCTGCCACACCATTTTAAAGCAGTTATAAAACACAATGTAAAAACTGGAAAAGGCAGGTGGTATTCCGGCATATCAAGTTGAAACAACTCAAACCTGCGCATTAAATAGCCACCTGGAGGGATCATAGTGGCACCATCATAAGTTTACCCTCAACTTAACTTCACTTAAAAATGAAACAGTTAAAAGTTAAATAATTTCTTTGTGAATCTGCCCATGTCAAAGTTAAATCAACAGGAGAAGGAGGCATTTCCAATTTTAGAAGAGGAGACTGGACACCAATAAATGTTCATCAAATGGTAAGGCACCAACAGGTACACCACTACATATTTTGTTCATATAATGACAGAAGCAATCGAGACCACCAATGCGGGTGGTCATCATATCATTGCTGCCCAAACTTTTGGATTATTTGAATGTAAACTACTATAGGTCTTTAAGTCTGGCCAAAATGATCATGCAGATGTTTAAAAGATATAAAGGTTATTGTCAATATATGGCAGTACTCTAAGTCTGCATAAACTGGCGAACTATTTGAGCCTATTTGATATCTTTAAACAGTAAAGATAGCCTCAGGTGGGAGTGGACGATGCCCTCATCTACCTGCTGCAACGAGCTCAGTCTCACCTGGATGGAACCGGTGACTCTGTGAGAATCACTTTCTTTGATTTCTCCAGTGCATTCAACACCATCCAACCACTGCTGCTGAGTGAGAAGCTGCGGGTGGTGGGGGTGGATGCGTCCACCGTCTCCTGGATCACTGACTACATGACAGGCAGACCACAGTTTGTCCGTCTGGGCAGTGTGCTGTCTGATACGGTGGTCAGTGGTACTGGAGCTCCTCGGGGAACTGTTCTGTCCCCCTTCCTGTTCACCTTATACACAACTGACTTCCAGTACAACTCAGAGTCCTGCCATCTGCAGAAGTTCTCTGATGACTCTGCAGTGGTCGGGTGTATAAGGGATGGACGGGAGGATGAGTACAGGGCAGTAGTGGAGGACTTTGTGGAGTGGGTGGGAAGAAATCACCTGCTCCTGAACGTGGCCAAGACCAGAGAGATGGTGGTCGACTTCAGGAGGAAGGCGACGGCTCCACAACCGCTGAGAGTCCTGGGAGAGGAGGTGGACATGGTTGAGGAGTACAAGTACCTGGGTGTGTCCATCGACAACAGACTGAACTGGAAGACCAACATCAACGCTGTCTACAAGAAGGGGATGAGCCGACTCTTTTTCTTGAGGAAACTTCGATCCTTCAATGTGTGCAGCGAGATGTTGGAGATGTTCTACCAGTCTGTTGTGGCCAGTGCACTGTACTTCTCTGTGGTCTGCTGGGGGAGCAGCATTGGAGCCGGTGACACCAACAGACTTAACAAACTGGTGAAAAAGGCCGGCTCCATCATCGGCTACAATCTGGATAGTCTGGAAAAGGTGGTGGAGAGGAGGACGCTGAACAAACTATTATCCATATTGGATAATCCTGACCACCCTCTCCACCACCTGCTGCAGGGACAGCGGAGCACTTTCTCCAAAAGATTCCTCCAGCTCCGCTGTCACAAGGACAGATACAGGAGATCATTCCTGCCGACCGCAATTAGACTGTACAATAACTCACCTCTGGCAAAATCCAACACACAACAATAACACTGTTGACTGTGTTTCTTGGTTGTTTGTGTATAATATATATATAGAGAGATATATACTGTACTGCATATACTGTGCATTTTATATTTATATTTTATATTTTTTACTGCTATTTTCTTGCTTTTCTATTGTTCTATTATTATCTTATTGCTTCTATATGCTGCTGTAGCGAAAAAAAAAAAATAATCCCCTCGGGGATTAATAAAGTAACTACCTAACCTAACCTAAAACACCAGCCTATAGAGAATATATCCTGTGTCATTATATTATATATGGAATCATGCTGAAATATTGTAAGAGCAGAGTTTAATTGGCATAATGAAAAGCCAAGAATGGCAATACTCTAAAAACCATCACTGGGACTGGTCAAAGATGTACCATCCTCTAACATTGCTACCCCATGCACATAAATCTATACATTTTCCGCCGCAAACTAAAAACGCACCTCTCCCGACTATACCTTGAATAGGTAGCACTTTACTAGCACTTACTTATAGCACTTTGAAGTTTGGCTTTCTTGAAGAAAATTGTACTTTCTCGATTGTTGTTGTTCTGAATTTGTACCCTCGTGGTTGAAATGCACTTGATGAAATGTAATGTAATGTAACATAATGTTCACCACCGATTCACTCTATATATCTCCCTAAAGCCACCAGTGTCAGCAGTCTATTTATTAAACACCCAGGTTTTACTTCCCCCACCCCTCGGCAGTAACCGTAAATCCCCGTGGTAAATCCCGGTACATCGATGATTCTGAAATCCATTAACACAGAATTTAAGGCACTTCGCTCCTATTGGCTGGCAAACACAGCGACGCCTCCCCAGCCAATCACGGGCGCAGACGCTGTAACACGGCACCAGCTGCCTTCTGTGTTCGCTTAGCCGTCCTCAGAGGCTAGGGAAATGAAGGCTAACACGTGTGAGGAATAACCTGCGGTATTTAGCTGTTACTTCAGGGTGATCTAGTGCCTTTTTGACCTGTGCCTTGCGAACGACGACTCTGTAGAAATAGCTAAAGGCGGCGTTTTCCTCTCAGGTGACTGGTGAGCTGTATTATCTGTCTTATTATGGCGGACAAAGGAGACGCTGATTGTGAGAACAGAATCAGAGAAGGGGACCACGTTGTGTTAAAACGAGGGGAGATCTTTAAAGCTGTGCAAATTCAACCGAGGAAGTGAGTAAACAAAACTGCAAACACAGACTCCTATTAATCAGATAAACATAAGCCTAAATGTGTGCCTCTCCATTTATTTACTTCATGATAGCTAAACCTTCATTGATTCCTCACTAGTGGCAATATGACGATAACAATCTACTTTTCAGTATAATTGTTCAGATCAAGTCTCTGCATTGACATAGCATCATGTATAATATCAATCCGACGGAACAATGACAGTTTCTATCTGGTTTACTCGCAGGAAGTTGGTATTTGAGAAGCAGTGGTTCTTCCTGGATAATGCAGTGGGACACTTGTATAGCACCACGTTTGAAATTGTGTCTGGAGGGACTCTGCAACCACAGAAACCCAAGGACACCGAGAGCCCCTCTGGTGAGTTTAATGCCACCCACCAGTCATATTCATATGTCAGTTGTGCAACTGATTTATTGCATGCTGCCAGTGACATTTAAATGTATGCATGTGATTATCTGTTATTCCCAGGCTGCTTAAGAAAAATGTGTCAAGGATTGTTGATTCCATTTATTTTTTTTATTTTTTTTGTGCAGATATCCGATTCGATATTTCCCTCTTTTTTTTTTGACCTATTACCGATACATGTGCATGTTGTCTTTAGGCTTTACAAATTCACCATAAAGATGGCAAATTTGCACCCTCTTGCAGGCTTGAGAGACTCAAGAGCAGCTCGCATCAACCATTGCGCATTCATTTAATCGGCCGATGTCAATATGTCCTTATAAAGTATGTATGTACAGATGATGTACCAGCATTATCGTGCATCCCAACTGGAGGTGGAACGGTTTACAAGATTTACGGTTCGGTTCAGAAGAAGGTTTTCTGGTCCTAGTTTTTGGTTCAATTCGGTAAATGTTTTAAGTAAAGAGTGTGGGAGGGAAATTTCACTTTCATGTTTTTTTTTGTGTACTTGTCAAAAAAAAGGTGAAGAACTGTTTGCTGTAGCCAAATTGTGGCTAATAACATAAACACTCTTCATTGTCAAATATTAAGTAAAAGAATAAGTCTTTTAATTAGTGCAAACACAAAGCACAGCTTTGTTATTTTTGAATAAAATAAACATAGCCACATTAAAGACATAAAGGCAATCAGTATTACGTAAGAGATCAGAAAGATGCTCGGTTGTGTGTCTCATGAAGAGGGCGTCTCTGCAGAACTAATGCTACATACTGCAGCCAGGAACAATGATGGTGGATGTCTCACTGGCTTATTGGTGTGAGGATTTTTTTTTTTTTTTTTTTTTTTTTCTTCAAATTAACTGAACAATGCAGACATACCCCGAACGTGACCAGCGATCCAAACAGGTCGCATTTTCTTAACTTTAACCGTTCAACCACTGATCCTTAATCCTCTGTTTAATTCTACACTTTGACCAATCTCTTTGTGTGTGTTCACCCCAGATGCAAAGGAGGCGGGCACAGACAACAGAAACATTGTCGATGATGGCAAATCACAGAAACTGACCAGGGATGACATTGAGACGCTCAAAGAGCAAGGTCTGAAGGGTCAGGTACATCTGCAACTTTATTATTACATTTTAAATGGGAAAGTATCATAACATTGTGACATCTATTGGCTGTTTATTAAAGAATGACTGTGTGAATAGTTCCTACTGTATGTTTGTTAATTTGAGTCAATCCAGTCCCCGAGCTAATCCTCACCAGTTCATTAACTTTCTATTAGTCCACACGTGAAAATATTCCCCCAAAACATTGTCAGAAAATGACTAAAGAATTAAACACAATGTTTCTGACCTAGTGATAACAATGTACATCTTCAGAAGGAGCTACGGATATGATAGGGACGTTGTAAAACATGGAGAGATGGGCTGACTTATCAGCCAGATGGGCTGGCTCTTGTCTTTTCAGGGGAATCATTTCTTTTTAATAATCAAATAAAATGTCAGAAGCAAAACTTGAGACATCATGTGTATTTGGTCCACAGGAAATCATTGAGCAGCTTATAGTGAACAGCACCACGTTCAAAGATAAGACCGAGTACGCCCAAGATAAGTACATCAAGAAGAAGAAGAAGAAGTGAGTCACTTCTGATGATCCACTCACAATCTGTTCTGGACCTGTTTTAATGCAGCACACTGTAATTAGTTGTATCAGTTGTTCCCATCTTGTGCTGTTTCCAGGTATGAAAACACTGTGACCATTCTAAAGCCGTCCTGTCGCATCCTGGCGATGATGTACCACGGCCGGGAACCAGGGAAGATCTGGTGAGTCAGCACGTAGATTATCAGTCGGTGTGAAGCTCGTCTTCGAGCAGCAGTAAAATGGTCGCATGATGCGTTTTTTTCTGTGCGTTGCAGCCACCTACGGTATGACACACTTGCCCAGGTGTTGACTCTGGCAAACATCCACGCCGGCAGTAAGGTGTTGGTGTTTGAGACCTGCGCTGGACTTGTTCTGGGGGCCATCATGGAAAGAATGGGAGGCAAGTTAGTCCTGTGAACTGAATTTGCAGTGTTTATCTGTTTGTTCAAATAGTCTGTTGTCTTTCTGATCAAACCCTCTCCTCCGCTCTTTGCATAATGACTCTCCTCCTCATCCAGGCTACGGCTCAGTGATCCAAATGTACCCAGGAGGCGGGCCCGTTCGGACGGGCGTGGAGAGCTTTGGCTTTCCTGCACACTTTCACGATATGCTGCATGAGTTTCCCATCTGCCACGTCAACGCTCTGCTGGCAGGCACTTTGGACACCACAGCCAAAGACCCCCCTACTGGTAGGGCCCGCCTTCTTTGACAGCCGCTCCAAGATGAGCCGTGTTGTTTCAGACGAACTAGAGCTCAACTGCCAAAGAAAACCAACATGTCCCGCTTACAACTGCACAAACACCATTTTATCATCATTTTCTGTATCTAGCGCACCTTATTTTTAATTCGTTAATTCTGAAAATAATTAATATTCAGAAATCTGAAAATTCATGATGAGATGCATTTATTTTCCAACATTCATTCAACACGGATGGTTCTTTTCCGACATTGCAGATGAGAAGCAGTTGAGCATGGCTGCAGAGGAGGCGCAGAACCCGCCGGAGGCAGAACCGCAGGGCAGTCCAGAGGAACCGAGCATGGAGACAAACACTGGGGATGGTGCCGGGCAGAACCAGGAGGAAGTAGAGAAAGAGAAACGCAAAGAAGCCAAAGTACGTCGAACACTTGCACATCCTGATTTCCAAAATATTTGTTTGCCTTTTATGTTTATAACCAACAGGAGCAGGAGCCTGTTGGTATGCTAATAATTCAGTTGATTTTTTTTTTGCCATGGTATAGGACAAGGTATTTGTTTGGATATTATGTTAGACTTCTTGTTTGAAGACTGTGAAACAAAGAAATGTCTCAATTGGAGCAGGAATAGAGAGTTTGTGTGCAGAACTTATATTTTTGTTTTTTTTAGACTCAAGAAAAAAAGGTGAAGCTGGAGGAGAAGCGGAAGAAGCTGGCAGCCGCTGCTGCTCTGCTGGAAGGCAGAAACGCCGACGGGTCGGTGTCAGATTCTCACATTTTCTTGTTTCTCTGCAGCGCTCTGCTCTTCTCTGCATCAGCCTCTTCCACTTCCAGTCTGTAGTAAACAAACGCAATTGCAACAGATGCACTGGGATGAAAAATGTATGAATAATTAAAGCGCCGTTAACCATGTCTGTAAAAGTCATGAGTTATTGGCCTTCCTCTGAGCTCACGTGCGGTGCCCTCGTAAGGTGAAGGAATTGATTGCTTTGCAGTTTCCTCTCACATAAAATGAAGAACCTCACAGCCTGTTTTTATGATTGATGGATGCGCTGTTGTGAAGGTGACATCCGAGTCTGAAGTACAAGTATTGATCTTGTTAGCCTATTGTCTTCTCCTTCACATCATAGCAACTATATCATAAACACGAGCACAGAGGACAAGTTACCCGATGGTCCTCCTAAATCAGCCTCTTTCACTGACTCATCCAGCTGTATAAAATATGGTATGAATGTCCACCACAGGAAGACAGTAAATCTCTTAATTCCTCTGGTAATATGTCAAACGGAGCACTGATAAGCTAAATTACCATATTGCCTACCTACACAGTTCCACCCACAGAGTGCACACGGTATATTTCATGCCGGACAGGTCTGCTAGATCATCTGTTTGTTTCCCTCGTGCAGGTTGGTTATAGCGAGCCGCTTTCACCCGTGTCCGGTCCTGTTGGGTCTGCTCCGATTCGTCGCCCCCTCCAGACCTTTTGTAGTTTATTCCCAATACAAAGAGGTAAGACATTCATGAGCCGAGGTGTTTACTGGAACCACACTCTTTATGTCCCCCACTGAAAGAGGATGATTAGTGATCTTTGAAGGATCGCTCATTAGTTGTCACAGCACACTGGTTTTTATTGCGTAGAGCTCCAATGGGAAATGTCCTCCCTAAAAGATCTGTGTATATTTACACGGCAGTCCTTGACCTAATGATTCTCTTTCATCTCCTCAGGCTCTCATCGAGTGCTACACAAAACTCAGGGAACAAGGCGGTACGGTCAACCTCCGACTCACAGACACCTGGCTGAGACATTACCAGGTACATGTTGAAACTCTCAATCTTTATGGGTTTGGTTGTTTTGTTTTCTGCAGTTTAAACCAAACTAATCTAATCTTTTTAAATTAGCAATGATCTATCAAGCCTTAGGACCCACATTTTCCCTCAGCTATTGCATTAAATCGTGATTCAAGTTTTTAAGCTACTAAAAAGGCAGACTTTTCTTGAATATTTGTCAAACAAATTTAGACTGGTGGTGCTTATCAAGTTTCATGAAATTAAATTGAGTTGTAATGAAATAAAAAAAGACAGATTTGTCTATTTATCTAATTCTGAACCTCAAAAATGCTCAAAACAGAGCTAGTGACTAATGATAATGACGATGATAGTCGTTACTTTCATGACAGCGCTGACGGCAAACGACTGCTGCGCGCATGCTGGTTCACGAAAAACATTTGTACTTCAAAATAAAAGCGCCATAGCATAAATTCTATAGACTTTAAAATAAAAGTAACTTTTTTCACTTAACTTTTTCTTTTACTTGTACACATCCACCCGCATCCCACTTTTAGGTCACAACCCACCAGCTGCGAACCACTGAATTTAAATGCCTGTGTTTAAAGAGGGTTGCTCATCGTGAAAAACCAACAGAGACCTAGCATATGACTCTGCAGGTCCTGTCAGCACAATTAACTGGTTATTATCCTTCAGCTCACTGCTTTGGTTCATTGTCCAGAACTTTGCTGTTTTGACTTCACACTTTTCTCATCAGGATCACATTATTTTGGTCCATTAATTGCAAAATAATTGTAATAGTGCCGTTAAAATTCCCTGCATCTCGAGGTAACATTATCAGATCATGAGTTGGAGGTCATTTATTGCTCGACAACAACTATTAATCGTGCCTAATGACATAAAACATTGAAAAGAAGCAAATGCTCACAGTTTGGAGGCTGGAACAGCTAATGTTTTGCCTTTTTCCTTACCTAAAACCTTTGATTCTGATGGATTCTGTCAATTAATCAACTGTTTTATTAGGGCGGCATGGTGGTGCAGTGGTTAGCACCGTCACCTCACAGCAAAAAAGTTTCCGGGTTCGAATCCGGTCCTGGGCCTTTCTGTGCGGAGTTTGCATGTTCTACCTGTGCTTGCGTGGGTTCTCTCCGGGTTCTCCGGCTTCCTCCCATCATCCAAAAACTTGCACCTTAGGTCAGGTTACCTTGCGCCGCGCTAGTGGCACCCTGCTGCAGCATCTCCCCCCTGAGAGCCCCCCTGCTGTAGTGAAGAAATTTCCCCTCGGGGATTAATAAAGTGTATCAAATCAAAATTTAACTAAGGCCTTAATTTAAGAGGCTAAACTATAGAAAATATTCCACAATTGGCAGCATAACTTTGTGATAATCATCTCTGCCCTTGATCGATAATTCAAGCCTCCCTACAGTTTGTTCTCCCACTCCTTTTTCTCACTTCTTGTGCACTAAGCAGCAGCAACTGGATTAAAAAACAATGTTTGCATACTCTGAAGACTTTTTCCCCCTCTGAGGACCCAAGTGTTATCCCCCGCCAGCCGTTCCTGCCGAGTTAACTTATCCTGACTTGTATTTCTGTCCCTAGGTGTTGCCTAACAGGACACATCCTCTGCTGCTGATGAGCGGGGGCGGGGGCTACGTCCTCTCAGGGACAACGGTTGCCATGGACCGCTCTAAACCTGCAGGCTCGCAGCGAGCCGAGGAACCAGCACCAAAGAGACTGAAACTGAAAGACACAGAGGGATAAATAGTAGAAGCATGAAATCGTATAAGGGCACATTACCAGTGATCTATAGGGATTCTCCTCAAGCATTGACTTCCCGTTTCTGTTGAACTGATTTGACACGTGGAATAAGGCAGACAGAGTGTCTGGTTTACATTCATCAGAGCACTTTCTCCTGTCTCGTGCTCACATCAGGGCAGATTAAGGCGCGATGCTGAGAAGTTCAGGCTATCTGAGTTCAGTGTATGTAAGAAACAAGTGAAATAATCATTTCTGTGCTGAGAGTAAGTGACAGGTTTGTGTCTTGTGCCTCGAGACCAGATGTAAAACACACTTCTTCTCTTCTTCTTCTTTTTTTTTTCATGCTCTCCAGTTTTGAGGTTAAAATGTTGTTTTTTTCAATTTTGTTATCCCTGCAGAAAGTGCCATTTGTCATATAATCCAGTTGCTAATGCAGCATCACTGTGGGCTACACCTGTATCTGCACAAAATTAAAAATCAGTACAAGAAAAAAAGTCTGAACTGTGACCACTTTGCAATCAATAAATAAATCAGAGCTTTTTGTTTGGTCCCAGAATAACTCCTTTAATTGAGTACAAACAACAAACTCTTGAGAACACATTTGAATAATTTATCTCATATATATTATTATTACTTTCACATTTCTCTGACGAGATATAAACAACCAAGCCATGCCCATGCTGATTAATTACATCAAAATATCACAAAAACTAGATAAACGAGTTAGTCAAATGTTTTGGCAAGGCTCCAAATGTTTTTTTTTATGTCTTGTTTTTTTTGTCACTTTGAACAATGTAAGCACACTAATTTGGCAGACATACAGTTAGACAGCAACTTGTATCCACTGAGTCTTGAAATGCTGCCGGTTTACGCGGTGGTGTCATGCAAATTGGCTGCGATCTTCTGCAACTCCATGTCCATTGCTGCCAGGTTTTCCAGCTCTTTCTCCTGAAAAACATCCATATTTACACATCAGCAACAAAATAAATACCATCAGTTTTGTTATGATACCTGATTAGTGTGTTTTTTGACTTTTTTTCAATAGAAATCTGAATTATATGATTAGAAATTTACCTTATTTCCCCATGCCTGCTTCCAAATTTGCCTAATATCCCTAATTGGTCACTTAGGTTAAATATTCCCTTATTATCCTTACACTTGCACTGCTGTAGGACTAATAGATCACCACGCTGCCGTTTCCCTAATTTGTTTTTCTGCTTCAAAGTATGTGGCAAGATAGGGAGGTCTCTGCGGGTCCTGGTTCTCTTTTTTAATGGGCATATTACGACTTTGATTGCTGTGGGAGGCTGTAATCATGAGATTCCTAGTGTGATTACTGCAGCAGTCATAACATTGCTGGTGTGGAGGAGGCAAAGAGATAAAGGGTGGCAAACAAGCTGGGAGAAGAATCGTAGTGATGAAGGCAGGAGTAAAGTCTCAAGTTAGCTGGAGTTGAAGGAGGAGTCGCCGACCATGAATATACTGGTCAGGCTTTTTTTCCTTCGTGTGATTGAGACATGCTCACGAGGGACAGTTCTCGATGTGCATTTGCACAGATTCATATTCACTGATGCTCTGCGGTTCTGAAGGCTAAACCCCGACATCTCCATGCAGACTAGAGATTTCCATAATGAGCATGGCTGTTGGTTTTTTTTTCCTAGTGAGGCAGTGGTGGTGGTGGACGGACGTGATGTGATGTGCTTCATGGCTTTGGTAGGTCAGCTGAATATGATGCATATTGTTTATGGAAACGGCTGCAAAGAAAGGGTTTTCTTAGGGATTTTAACTCTGGACTTTTAACTATAGTTTTTAAGATTATCATGTATTTTAAAATTGCCTGTTTTTTTTTTTTTTTTTTACTAAAGCTTAGTTCTCAGTAAATAACAGTAAACAGTGTCGATAGCAATGTATTTTAAAATGTCAGTTTAGTGTTTTAGTTAGAGGGTTAATAGACTGACCCTGACAGGAAATATGACCTCACATTATCAGTCATAAAGGTTCTTTATTGCTGTTAGTGAAAGCAGTTTTTTTTTACCTCTTGTGGAGTAAGTGCTCTCTGGTGTGTGCTCCTCTTCGCCTCTTCTTGAGTGGCTTGGTTGGCCAGCTGGTTGATCTTGTAGCTCAGCAACTTGGCCAGCTCATCCATCTGAGCAGATTAAAGAGAGAACCACATGTAAAGTAGATAATATTGGCCAAAATTATGATCTACTTATCAAAATTTTTTAATAAAATGAAGTCAAACTGGATGCAAAAATTGTTTTTTTCAGAAAATGAATGGGAGTTTGGTCAATAGTCAACATTACACATCCAGTAGTGTTAAGTTTAAAAGACTCCAAAGCAAAAAGCAGCCAAATTAGTTTTAATTTGATACATTTATTTAATAATATTTTGAAAATAAAACTGACACATGCTGACCTTGTTTGAAGTTGCTGCGTGTTCCTCTGAATCCCTTTTAAACCAGGCAGGGTGGTAGTAGCCTCTGAAAATCCAGGGATTGCGCTTCTCAGCCAGATACCTGAAAAACAGTCCCAATTAGAAGCTGTACTACCCGCCGTTTTCTTTTTAAGTCAGCAGAGTAACACCGCTGAAGGTGTTTGTTCACTTCTGCAAATGTAGTTTTTACCCCTGCAGACTGGTATTACTGAAGTCTGCAGTATTATGTGCTCCAGGGGGGCAGACTGCTAACTTTCAGAGTTAAACATCAGAAGTTTTGTGATATGATGTGAGACAGATGTACCTCAGAGCGTCGTCTTTTTCCTTCGCCTCCTCTGTGGATTCCTCTGAATTAGCCCTCTGCTCTTCCTCCTCTTCCTCTGACGTTCCTCCGCCACGCTTGTGAAGCTTCTTTTTGTGGTGGTATCGGTGTGTTGGTTTCCAGATGCGCTTTTCGACTTCCCCCTCTTCTTTTCCATGTCTTTTGTCGAATCCCCAGTACTCCTGACTGCGATCCTCCTCTGGCTCGTCTCTCTCTTCCTCCGCCAGCTCCTCGTCACGTTTGTGTCTCCTCTGGTGGTACCTGCCGGGTCTCCAGTCCCTCTTCTCTCTTCCAGTGTCAAAGTCCCAGGACTCCTGGCTGCGCTCGTCGTCCGGCTCTTCCCTGGCATCTTCTGAGAGCTCTTCGTCACGTTTGTGTCTCCTTTGGTGGTGCCTGCCAGATCTCCAGTCTCTCTTGTCTCTTCCAGTATCGAAATCCCAGTATTCCTGGCTGCGCTCTTCATCAGGCTCTTCTATGGCTTCTTCTGATAGCTCTTCATCACGCTTATGTCTCCTCTGGTGATGCCTGCCAGGTCTCCAGTCCCTCTTCTCTTTTCCATCAAAGTCCCAGGACTCCTGGCTGCGTTCTTCATCTGGCTCTTCCCTGGCTTCCTCTGAGAGCTCTTCGTCTCGTTTGTGTCTCCTTTGGTGATGCCTGCCAGGTCTCCAGTCCCTCTTCTCTCTTCCATCAAAATCCCAGTATTCCTGGCTGCGTTCCTCATCTGGCTCTTCTCTGACTTCTTCTGAAAGCTCTTCATCACGCTTATGTCTCCTCTGGTGGTACCTGCCAGGTCTCCAGTCCCTCTTGTTTCTCTCATCGTCAAGACCCCAAGATTCCTGGCTGCGCTCTTCGTCTTCGTCACCCTCATCACCGCGTTTGTGGAGCTTTTTCTTGTGATGATAGCGATGTGTGGGTTTCCATATGCGCTTGTCTCTTTCCTCCTCATCCTCATTTCCATGCCTTTTGTCCACATCCCAGGACTCCTGGCTACGCTCCTCGTCTGGCTCCTCCCTCTCATCTCCTAAAGGTTCCTCATCGCGTTTGTGTTTCCTTTGGTGGTATCTTCCAGGCCTCCAGTTCCTCTTCTCTCTGTCCTCACCATCGTCCTCCTCGGATCTCTTATCTTCTAGTCCCCAGCTCTCCTGACTGCGCTCGTTGTCTTCTTCCTCCTCTCCTCGTTTGTGCTTCCTCTGGTGGTATCTCCCGGGCTTCCAGCCACTTCTCTTCTCCCGTTCCTCTTCCTCTTCGTTCTCGTGTCTCTTGTCCTTCTCGTCACCCAGACTCCAGGATTCCTGGCTGCGCTCATCTTCTGGGGTGTCTCTTTTTTCCTCCACAGATTTCAGGAGCGTCTCGATGTCTTTCACATCTGCTGCCTTTGCCTCGGGCTCCTCAGTGTGACCTTTGACTACCTCTTCATGAATTGCATTCCCCTCCCCGCTCTTCTTGTCCTGTGGGGCATGTTTAACCCCTATGACAGAGCAAAAGAAAGATCAGAATAGATGCAAACATCCATTTAGAATAGCTCTGAGGGACAAGTTATGATGAATTTGTCCTTTGATTTAAGCCTTTAGATCAAATTAATAATCATTTAGTGAATCACTTGTTGCCACATTTCTGTTAAATTAAAAGCCTCCACCATGTGTTGGAGGTCAGGCAGAGTCTTGCATTTATTTTCTTGAATACCTCCAATCTTATCTAAGAGAACAGACATTCATGACTTTAACTGCTCTATTTATGTCAACTGCTGGTTGTCAGGATATTCAGTACTGTTTAAATCTTTTTAGTGCCTTCACCGCTTGACAGTTAAATAGTGCTGCAGCAACAAAAAGCAACTTTCCTTAAAAAAAAAAAAATGCCTGTTTTCAATCGACATGTTGAACCTTTTGGTTGATTTAAGCTGAATAAGCATGATAAGTAACCTTATTTGGACTATCTATAGAATCCCTTATGCTACAAACCTGCTTGGAGAATGTCCTTGCATTCCTGATCCAGCTCGGAGTCCGGTTTGGAGAGAGCTTTGGACAGGACTTCCACCAAGCATCGTGTCACCTGCAAAATCCAAATCAACTTAAATGCTTTGATGTGATAAAAAAAAAAATAGAAATCAAATCATTAAATTGCATTAGAAAATCCTACCACATCTTCTCTCTGTCCTTCTTTGCTTACTGGAAACGCTAGGTTTTCTGCATGAAGAAAAGAAAATAGCATGCGTGTTAAAACATGTCAGCAAAATGCGTAAATAAACGGTTTGCATGCGTCCCAAGTGGAGGAGACGTCTCTGTCCGTGGTCCTGAACTGAGCACCAAACTTATCGCACAGCGCTCTGCAAGAAAGAAAACCTCTCTCCTACCTGTCAGCAGAGCCGCAACAACTACAACATAAATAAGCCTCATCTTGGCGAGATGAAGGTAAATCCAGGAGAACGCGGAGCAAAAGAAGCTGCTCCCCGTCCTTCCGTAGTGGCAGGAGAGCTGCGCTGACTGGGCGCCTGCTGCTCTGAGGGATGGAGCAGAGGAGCGCCTCAAATACAGTGCGGAGTGGGCAGGGGAAGCGTGGGTGGAAGGCTTTAGGCTATGTTCATGTCATGACTCATTAAGTCCTGCGAAGAAAGTGACTTGAACCAAATTTGATGCACGTGCGATGTTGACATTTGCGGGGAAAGTGGATTAGTAATCGCGTTAGTGCCGCCGTTCGTTTCGGTGACGATTTAAACAGGTTTATGAGAAATTCACGCGGCTTGCTCTTGTCGTGCGATGCCCGGTGGTCCAGCGGGGTGGGCACAACCATCACGAAGATTCGTATGCAACCTGATACGTTAGCCCTGCAACAAGACTCTGTAAAGATTCATAAAATTCACATTTTAGATATCCGGGAGAAGTTGATGCAGCTCCGCTTGTTGATGCTGCTGTTATTTAAAATACCGGATTGAATTAGATTCCAAACACATTTATCATTTTATACCTGGTGGTTAATTCACTAAAAATAAGACACCTTTTTGTCGTTGTGTTTCAGAAGAGGCTCACTTATGTCTGGGTGAAATGATGTAATTTCTCAACTGCAGTGTTATCTTTGCTTAAATGGTATATTTAGGCTAATATACCAACATTTCAAGAAAGTAAAAGTAAACCCTGAGTCAAAATTTAGCTCAAATGACTCCTCAGTAATTCATTCAGCTTTGGTACGAACTGGTGAGCTTCAACAAAACTAGTTAATGGAGACCTGGATCGATACTGTAGTTTTTGTGTTCAATACTCAAGTGACTTGCCGATTAGAAAAATATGTACAGCTTTTTGAAGTTTTTGTTTATTCATTGTACCAGTCATATTACTGGTTGTAGATAAACAGTGTTGCTCTGATCAGAGGTATTATGTGATTGGCAATAACTTAAAGGTATCATATCTTCCACTTTTCCAGTGTTTTATTTTAATCTTTACATATTCATAAAACTATATTTTCGTGGTTTTAGGTATCAAAAATCATGTCTATGTTTTACATTTCCTCTCTTAAGCTTCTCTCGCTGGAGCTCTACCAAGAATAGGCTATTTTGTGTGTGTGTCTTTAAGGGGCATTGATATCACTGACCCTCTCTTGTGATTGGTTGACTAATTTCTGAGTGACGGACGGCCAGGCCAATCACAGGTTCCCCTCAGTCTTGTAGGTGCTTGTTCCACAATGGAATGACTGCTCAGTGTTTTCGTCCACCTTAAAGGTTGGACAGTAGGCCGTGCTAGGGGCGGACATATGATGAGCGTGAGTTTGTGACATCATAAAAATCCAAACGTCAGTTCCTGAATAAAGTCTTGGTGTATTTTTTCATGTCCTGAGCGTTTTGCCTCTTTCACAGTATTTCTGTTGCATCTAGAGCTGCATTACAATCAAAATAGAAATGGGAATCTGAATATGTACAATATGGGACCTTTAAAGATCACCTTCACTAAAAAGTGTTTAAGCTTGACAGTGCAGAATAATGTATGTGTCGGGTTCATAACTAAAAGACTGTTTTCACATTCATCTGCTAAAAGTGCAAGTTCTCTGTCCTTATTAAAAAATATAATTTGTAGGGGCGTTTCTACGAGCATGATTTGTGACATCACAAATAGTTTGCAATTGAAATTACACAAGCATGATGAGGAAACTTCAGAGATTATTACAAGATAATTGAGATTTTTATGTAAACCATATCAGACACCAATCGTTAGTCAAAGTAAAGTATTCTATGCATTTCTTAAAACATGACTGCATCTTTAACAAAAACACAGTTGCAGAGAAACCGTTGCCATTTTAACAACCTGCATTGAACAGTTCATTGTGTCTGTGTATATGAGTTCGGACAGTAACTTCTTCTTTTAATTCCTTTCAATAAAAGGAGGTAATGCATGAATAGTATCCTATCTGTGACTGCTGCGGTCTTCACAACAAACCCTGGATTGGAACGAGCTGACATGTTCAGAGACAGAGCTCAAATGTACTAGACTCGGCTCAGCATGGTTCAGAACATTCAAACTGACAACTGCTGGCATCTTCTTTTTGGCACTTTACATGTTTTTTTTCTTTCCTCTTCCTTCCTTGTACTGCAGTTTGTTATTCCTCAGTGCAACTTTTTTTTTTTTTTTTTTATCCAGACAGAAGAAAAGCAAAAGTCAAAAAGTCAGCTGTTTGAGACTTATCTATGAGTGGCTGTAGATGTTCCAGAACGCGTGGTGATAAACATTTTTACACGAGATGTTTACGCAACAAGCAGCGACCTTTACGTGTGGCACAATACATTCAAATCCACTCACGTCTTAGAAACCATAAGCCCAGAAACTGCAACAGCTGCGAGCAAAATGGGAATATCGCGTTCCATAAAGCTGCTCTCATGACTGGGAATCTCGTGTCTACATCACTGGTTACTGATATCTATCTTTGCCTCGGCATACAGCCTCTGAAATAATTACTGGTCAGAGTATAGAACTATAATGTCAGATGGTGTATTGCACATCCAAGCAAATCATGCTGACCCAAAGCAGCCAGTCAGCCGAGTGTTTTGTGTGAATTATGGGACGATCACTCTCAATTTCACATGCTTCGTGTTCAGTGAATGGCAGCAGGGTAACCGGGCTCTGCGGTTTCCTCTATTGTCTCTGGGGAGGAAGTCATGTCTGAGGCTCAGTATTCCACAGCGAGCCGTGCAGCCACTAGATATCAAAAGCGCTGAGCCACTAAATTATACAAGTCCCATGATCGGAACAATGAGCGAGTGTGTGTCCGCGAGTATGTGTGCATCCACATGTGACACTGTGTATTTGCAGGTTTGTGGCTTTACTGCTTTTGCTCGCGGCCTGATTAATATTTTAGCGAGCCATGACGATATAGGAGCTTACAGGCAGCGAGGAGGGGATCTGAGAGGCAAAGCTCAGCGCATTCAGACAGTCTCCTCGAAGCACAACTCGGATCGGGCCCCCCCCCCCCCGTCTGCAGCAACACTACCCCTTTCATCACAACCATTTACATGCATGAACAAAAGACGAGTGGCTCATTGAGCACAATGCAATGCACCGCATGAAAGCATCGACTGGGCTTTGATCTTTTGGGGGGGGGGGCAAGCTTTGTGTTTGGCTCGAAACTACCGAGAGACTTTGATGATAGTCCAAGAACAATAGGGGAGTCTGTGTGCGGTCATCTGTGGTCAAATACATTTACTTTTGCTGATGTCTGTCTGCTTAATGCATCATTATTGTCTGATGTTTTCTTTCTGTTTTGAGGGGCCATTTATTATTGTTCTTTTCACCCAAACAGGTGTAAGATTGAAAGCAAAACTCTCACTGAAAAAGTCATCTTACATAACTTTTATAATAGCACCTTTATCAAAAAAGTATTAAAACATACGCACGTGAAAAACATTTTAACACCACATTTGTATAAAGAAGTTTTCTCTGCACATTTTTTTAATTGAGAACTTCCAAACATAATGTCCACCAAGAAAATATGTATCGTGCCCCTATATCCAGCGCACAAGCACATTAGTGACCCCTTTTGTGTTTGTTATCTTTTTGCGATAATGACTAATACAAAATAAACTAAAAACTACAATTAACATTATAATTTGTACATTAAGACATTCTGATAACATTAGCCACTTCTCAGGGCTGGTTTGACGAGATGAGGGCTCCGGGGTCGAGATCTTTGCTATATAGGCATAGCACTGTTAGTCTGTTGGTCCAGACTGTAAACATCTATTAAACTGCTTGCCATGAAACTTTGTACAGACATTCATGGTCTCCAGAGCATGAATCCTGCTGACCTGTGCTGGTAGCATTCTGACGTTGGCATTTTGCTCAAATCACTGCTGTATTTATACAGCCTTACAGGGTCACTAGAATGGTAGCTTTTGGGGCCCCTGGGGTATAATGGCTCTCTTTCCCTGACTGGTGTTCCACCCATAGCTTTTAAACACTACAGAACACTTATAAGTAGCTGAGCAGGCGATCGTGTGAAGTAGAGATCGACAACAGAGAAGATGAGGCAGCAAAGGATGGAAATGAGCTACAAAGGACCCACGCAGGTGTCATTACAAAGCTGCTTGGTTGTTAATGCACTCATCAGACAAGATGATGAAGTGCTTTTACTCCATCATATCCCTGCATATCCTAAACTGTAACACTATTAACATCACTGTAGTAGAAGCCTGTTACTCTCTCAATACAACACTCAATAGGACTCAAAAGGCCGGCACAGGGATGAAATGGCCCATAAAGAGTGTTCAGCTTTGATTTATTGTGTAATACAGGATTTGAATAATCCTAATTGCCAATCATGCAGGTAAAGGCCTATTATAGTATGTAATACTTAATTATTACATGCCCTTCTCAAGTTTGTCAGCTTCTTTTTGTTGTAAATCAAAGTAGAGTCTGTTTAATAATCAAATATCCTGAGCACAACCCGGAGGAGGAAATACAGAATAAAACTGAGTCCACCTGAGTCTGAAGACAGTCTGTCAGAGTGCAAAGTGAGTACTTGTGAATTGTGAGCTGGAGGAACAGTGTAAATCTTTTCCCATCACCCATGAGAATATATATATATATATTTTTTTTTTTTAATAAGAGCAGACTGTTTTCGCAAATTGTTTCATCTCAGTAATGTGAGTAAAGGGGAAGATTGTAATGAGGTCTTTGAAGAGAAAAGGATGATGAGAACAATTAAGTTGAAGTATGAATAAATTATGAATGGAGCAGAGTGGGCCAGTCTTTATAAATATTCTGTCTTTATGAATAATGGCCATTGTAAAAATATGGTTTTCAGGAGAATAAAGGTCATTAAGCCCTGAGGGGACTATGTGTGGCAATTAGTGCATCGTTGACTACTTAAAAATGGCTACTTATGACGGTGTGGCAATACTGCAGAAGAAATGCATAAAACATTTACAAGTTTTTTTGCTGTCTTTGTGTTCGATTTACTGTCAAAGATAATATTTTTATGATTACATCATCATATTTGGCGACATAACTCATTCCCCCAACTTCTGTGATAGCTTTATGTCCCGAGTGAAATCAATTCTGGGCAATATCGTCACCCATGCTGACACTGTAACATGAGTCACAGAAGATGTCAAAGCCCATAGATCCAGCCGGAGCGCCTGTCGCTTGTCTGCTGAAGCACAGAACACCAGCAGCACTTCCACTACTGCAGGACCAGCTCATTTTTAATGTGGCTGGCTGTTTACAGAAATCTGCTAATGAAAGCCACAGGGTTATGGATGACGCAATGCCAACACTGCACTCAGCACAGTGAGCAGTCCAAGGAAGAGCTAAGTTTGGTGAAACTTACTGTACAACAAATACGTATGTGTGTAATTCTGTTTGTGTACTATTTCCAGTCAATTATAGTTCATATTGAACGAAGCGTGTAAATACTGAAATTGCCCACACAGGGAATGTGACTTATCTCCCATTTTAAGTATGCCTGCTATGCAGCATAGTGGTCATGTTTTTTCTCATTACATTTCAAGGTATTTCTTTACATTGCAGTGTTTTTCAAGAAAAGTGTTTGTTTTTTTAGACATTGTTTCATTCGCCATCATGTGAATCTTTCTGGTTTTGTGTGCACACAGTTATAAAGGCATCCACATGTTGATATTGGCCAAGGGCCTTTTGGATACTGGGAAATTCTTGCTTCTCTTCTTTTTACGGTAGTAAGCAAAACAAACTAAAAAAGAGATGCAATTTTCACTTTGATTTGAGTTTATTGTCTGTATCCTGGACATCATTTCACAAACACACAAACCAGGGAGCTGTTTTAACAAATTCCAAACAATAAAAACAGGTTGCAGGCAAAAAGCTAAATCTCTGAACTGGCAGAAGTCAACACAAGAAATAATAAGATGCAAAGCAATGAACTCACACGGAGGAATGAAGACACGTGACAACTGACGAGGGGGAGAACTAAATATACACAGAGAGCTGATGGGTTAAAGAGACACAAGTGATGACAAGAACTGGCCGGGAAAAACACAATGGCAGGAAGTACAAGAAAACAGACAGAAGAGGTGAGTAATTTCAAAATAAAACAGGAAACCAAACAAACTACCTGACGTGCTTTCTTTACATTGTCTTAGTTTTTACTGTGGTTGCATCATCCTGGTTTTGGGTGCAACTTATTGTAAGAAATATGCAAAGAAGCAAATCGGAGGCCCCTGTAGTATACTGCAAACACAGCAAGTATAAATTATTCAATAAGTCACCTCAAGCGTACAGGATAATTGAGCTAAAAGTAACTTAGACTAGAGAGATTCTTCTATCATTTTAAACCTGAGCTATAGATTACTCATCTTTCTGTTGATGTACATGTTCAAAACATGCGTGTTGCACATTTTCTTTTTATAAGGGCTTGTTAGGTGTGCAGCGAGACAGTTTAGTATATTGCATGATTTTCTACATTATGATATCCTGCCCTCTTTTAAATAGTCATGATAAAATGAGCAATCAAAGTTTAAGATCTGAGAGAAAATATAGTTACAGCATTTATAACTTCAGAGTTCAACACTGAAAAACCCAGATACATGTTTGTTCATATGTTGCCAAACTTTTCAAATAATGACTTCACCTTTCCAAATTTATGTTAAATAAAAAGGCTGTTCAACTTGTTCAGCAAGTTTTAGAGCCTCAGTGGAGGATATACTGAACCGAGGCTCTGACCCCAGAGGCCATCTTTTCAACCAGCATATTATGACCCCGTAAGGAACCTCTTGTGATTGTGTAAAACAGCATCAGGATGGATATACAGGAGAATGAGATACTGGTTTACTAGATGACATCTCGTTCAAATAAAATAAAAAAATTAATTTGCTCAGTGGTGCATACATCAAAAAAGTTTTCCAAATGTGTTCCATGCTAGATGTAACACGTTTCCTTAATTTTGGGACAATGGGGAATCAGTGTCCCTCTCAATCGAGCTCCTAGAGAGCATGTAGGACAAACATTTGTGGGAAAGGAATGGGACCAGAGGAGGAAATCACATGTTTGATTTTGATTTCCCACCAATAGCCATGATAAAGAGCATCTTCTAAAATTAACAAAGTACTTATTTTGTGCCAAAATCATGATCTTACCCTGAACCTGACCAAGTCATTTTTGCAGCTAAACCTCAGACCCAAACCTTTACCATAGAATTGGCGCATCATAAAATGGTTATTTACAATACTTATTTATTTATTTTATTTTTAAAAGTTTGCATGTTTCATATTTCCAGCTACTAGTTGACTCAAATAGGTTGTACCAGAGAGTATCGGGACAAATTACCTAAATGACTTTTAAATGCCACCGTCGAACAGTGATAACCATTGTTAAAATGCCTCTTTAACTTAATCTGGAGGAAAGTTATGTAGTTTAAATTTCTACTGAAGCAGTCAGAACTGGTGTAGTAGTTTAGTATAACCAAAAAACTGCTCAGAGCCGGTTATGTCCACCGCGGCTCATTTTTCATCACCCTAACGTTACAAAAGGTTGGCCGCCACACAATGGAGGATGTTTACAAACCTTTTGTACCAAACCGCTGCAATGAATGAAAATTTAATGTGGTCCTGCTGCATATGCTTTCCTCTCCTGGGTTTTCATCACTAGTATTGATTTTGATGTGTTAATGCAAACTAGGCCTATTACACAACTCATATTGTGCATAATAGTGATGAAGCAGCTGATGCAAACTTTCCACAGGGGCCATCAAAGCAAAAATGTATTAAAATGTGAGGCCGAGCTGACAAGCGCATTTCAAAACTGTCATTTTTTTCTATTGAACTGTGTTGTATATGATTTGTGTGATCTTGTTGTTTTGCATATTGCTGCCAGATTGCATGTGTTCGTGCCTTAATAAATATTCACAAAGCACAAAGCCATGGACGAATTGTCTGATCGAACACTGTTGATAAGATACCTTTTAAATGTATTATTCTGCTTCTTTTCTTCGCTACCTTTTGTTGCTGGCTTGCTGCAGTTGCTGCTGCTGGTGTCTGACAATATCACTTCCATATATCACGTGAAAAAGCTCACTGGAGAGAAGAGGGCTTCATTTTGTAGGTCTGTCTGTTGTTGGCAGGAACAGCAAACCAAAGCAGAAATTACATCCAACCGAAAAAGGTTCATTGGAGACTTAATAACATAACATATCTTAATGGCTACATTGTGATTGCACGGACACATCTGTTTCTATTTGAGTTTAAGACACTTTAAAAAAAAAAGGAAAAAAAAAGCTCCCTTTAATCAGAAATCAGAAATTTTTTTCTGTCATTGATTTTTGCTTCACTAATTGCTGCTGATGAAAGACAGCTAAGACACAGTGTCCTGCACTTTACACATACTCATTTCAGAGGTCAGAGGTTTGTTTCCACACTGGGGAATATCGTGTTTTACATAATTAGAACAGCAAGTACGGATTACATGTTTGAAAACCACTTACAAGAGTACCTGCTGAAGGACATTTTCCCCCAATGCTGTAAAGCAGTTGCAGTTTCTGAATAAAAAAAATGCAACACATTGACATGCACTGACTATTAAGGAATAATGATTTAGAGATTCATCGTCTCACATCTTAAAAGTATCTTAAAGGGCTTTCATATGTTGCCTCGAAGCATCGTCACTCCTGTGACCTTCAGGTTTTTAGTTAAATTGGCATTGATGTTAAACGTTCTTTACAGGAGTGATAACATCAAGTAGTATAAAGTCTGGACTGAGACAGCAGCAGGAAAGAAATTGAATTATTTTGTCTCGATTCTCCCTCAGGTTTAAAGGTTTATAGGTTGTCGGTGTTAATAAAGCTTTTGAGTTAGTTATACTGACCTCAGACCGAGGGTGACGACTTGGTGACATTCAATGAGGCCTTTTGGTTTGAGAGGTAACCTTTTGACTAGATTTAAATAGAAAATTGTATTACACCAAGTGTAGCTTCGAATAATGTCTGTCTTAAAACGATAATACTCACTATTTAGATATATCTTCTGCATATGTGCCACTTAAAAGTACATTACCATCATCATTTTCAGATGATATTCTTTGCTGACCACTGAAATTGAATACATTTCAAGTGGATATCTGTCACACTTGTTCTGCTTATTTTTAAAAAGGGAATTGATCACTAAATATTTGAGGCTGACAAGTGATACTGCCTCTATTTCTTATCTTGTTTAGTTGTTGCTGAATTTCTATGAACATTTCTTCACAAAAACACCCAGAAAATATTCAAATGAATTCAGAGATTGTGTGTGTCTTCGGGGCATGCTGGCTTTCACATGTTTTTAAAGTTCTATAGTTCTTATAAATGGGATAAAATTTACTTTGTATTCTTGTTTTTTCACAAAGAGCATCTCATTTGGATAGAAAATGGAGAGATACAGAAAAGAGGTAGCATTTAAATAAATAACTGAAATCAGGTTACGCTTCAGAATTGGACTCGTATTAAAATTTTCCTTACAAAGAGTATGTTTCTCCTTGTAATGGAAAACCAAGGAAGACGCTTCTTGTTTAAATTATTAGCGCTGAGCCTCCCACTCTGTGAGCACACTCACTCTGCCGTCAAGACTAGTGGCAGTTTGGGAACAAAATGGTGTTGTTTTGCTCACCCTGACTTCACTTTTGACCGGATCAGTGCTGTCACTTCTTTGGTCTGAAAAGGTCTGGGCTTTGTATGACAAGTATTAGTCAGCCAATCATTAATCTGATTTTACTCAGCTGGAGGAGCAAGCAATACATGATGTAAAATCTGCAGATCCTTCTCCAGAGGCGTTAGTGTCTGTCTGAAGGAGGAAGGCATGAATGTCTCACTGCTCGCCACCACTTCATGAGAAGTCAGCATGACATTTAGATAACATGAAGTCTGTGATAAAAGTGCTGCAACCTCCATTTTCAAAATGAATATGTGCCCCTAAAAACCTATTTTCACCTGGTTACACCTGTGCAGGATCAGCATTCAATGGGTTTACTCTTATGAAGTGCTAATTATGTGCTGGGAGTAGTTTTTAGTTCTTTGAAAATGCTTTCAGCAAGTTAAGAAACTAAATAGAAACGTAATATTTGACACAAGAATGAACAGAAGGCTATATACTACAGCCACAGTGACGTGTTGCTACAAAGAGCTTTGCAGCGGATGTGCAGTCTTTACGTGTCTCCCCACGGGCTCCATTGAGAGACTATGGCTCGTTGCCGCGTCAACAGATACTTTATGTGCTGTGAAGTCTGCTGACTGAATGTTCTTTGCTGCTTTCAGCCCTTGTGTTTACATCGCTGCATCGCACCTTCTCCTGCCACAATGTGTCAGAATGAGTCTTGACTGTTGTATAGATGTGCAGGTTTGCATGCGTTAATGTGAACACAAATCTTAGTCACACTACTGTTAACTGAAGTGTGAATGTAAAGCATCACTACAGCTGTCACACTTTAAATAATGTGGATGATGTGTGTTTGTTTTGGTGCAGAACTGCTGTTTATGAGTAACATTTCCAGAGAGGGGAAGAAACGGGGAGAAGGTACAGTTTTATCAGCACTGTGCCACATTAATTTTTCACATGCAATTTGCACAAACAGGAATAATCACCTAACAGATGATTCTCTCCCTAAATACTCATAACAAAACACATCAGGGAGTGTACATTTGTGTTTTAATTAACAAAGAGCTGAGTAAGAACTCCCTTTTTACTCTCTCTCACCATAAATTGGCTGAAATAGCTTTTCGTGGAGAACATGAAAGATGAACCTGCCTGGTAATGACAAAAAAATGATAAAGCGGCATTATCTCTAAAAATGTTGCACGGAGTTAATGATGTGCTACGTCGCAGACAATGACATTAAAAGTTTGGTGTCCCGTGGAGAGTGTCCTTTAGAGTACTAATGATTCTCTGAGTGCTGAGCCCGACTACACTTTGCAAGTAAACCAGCACATATTAGCAAAATTATGACAACTAAGAAAGTGCAAAGTGCAAGTGTTGGTGCAGATGGTCCTGCCAAGTACGGTTACATTCATTGCTCTTTACCTTGTGGCAGATACACTTGGCGATGTAAAGACGTGAGAGTTACAAGTTTTCCTGTCGTGGACATGCGTGTCTATTACACGCTTTCGCCTGTAGGGATTTATAGGAAAATTAAACCTAAAGCGTGGTTCCAGCTATGTCATTTACAGGAACCAAAACCATTAGGAAAAACAACATGGTTACGGTTTGGAAAAAACAAACAACTAAAGACGAAAAATGTCCTTTGTAGTTGGTCTCAAGACCTCTGTTGCGGTACCATGGTTACATGATCCTTCATCACATGACATTGACATGGATGTACGTTTAACACCTACAAAACATGTAATAGACATGCTGCCTCAACACATTAATCAGTCCTCTCTTTGTCTTTCCACCCTCAGAGTCGCGGAAGAGTCTTCTCTTTGAAGTCCTAAATCTCATTATCTTCCCAATTATATCCTGTCAACTGATTGTTACAGTCAAACAAACCATCAAACAGAAACTGTCAGCGTTATTGCTGCACACTTGGTTTAAAGTTTTCTTTTCCTCAACATTAACAAAGTCAATTAAAGCAGTAATCAGTAACCTTAAGGTGATATATGAACAGTGTTTAGGTGTAAAGAAATCCCTTCGCCTCCAACAACTTATTTGTGATAAGATAAAGTGTGGAACTGTGACTCAGGCTGTCATAATTGTGAGTCCAACCCAAAAAGGGAATTCAAATGGTTAAAAAAAAATAATTAACATGCATCATAAACAAAAAGCTGAACTTCCTGTTTAAAGGATTAACTTTAAGATTAACCTTAGCACCAGTACCAGAAAGTGATCAAGTTCCAATCAAATTTAAGATGACTCAGTCTTTCTTGGATTCTACACCAATCAGTCTGCCTGCTTGTTTGTGGTTATCTTTAGGTTACAGTTCATCTCTTGTCAGACGAGGTTTCACTCTTGTAGGAGAGTTGTAATGGCTTCAGGAGTGGGAAGCAGTGGGCTGGACAATTGCACATTTGATGTGAGTACAATAACTTACTTATGATATACCACTAATACAGTCAGTATCAATCGGCACCTGGGAACATTCAGAGAACACACTGTATTTGACTTCATATTGTGTTAAACAGTAAGAATTGCACTACACTTTGTTCTGATTAATCCTGCTATAAAGAGGTTAATAATTTGGACCCATGGGAGTCATTTAGGATTTACAGTTTCTAAACGTGTTGCAACTTTTGAAGATTATTTATATCCAAGCTCACACAGCTCTCTGTTGGAGCTCTCTCACTGGGCACAGCGCAGAACATGTTATTTAGTTCTGAAACAGGCTTGTAGAGTATATATTTGCTTTTATTTGCTTTGTAGCTTTCTGCATTTCCAACCATTTGAGAAAAACAAAGACAGAAATGTCATTCTCCATTCTGTGATGCCTATCTACCTGAAAGTACACATCAAAATCCAAAAGGTTTGTACTAGGCATTAAAAGCAGCTAAAAGTTAGTCGTCACATTGGTATGTCTTCAGATGAACTATCGTTGCCACCGTTTAGGGAAACAGTGAGGTGGACTTCGTCCTTCGGTGACCGTTGAGTCATTTTTATTGGAGATGAGCATGTGGTTTGACTGTTTGTTTATCTGTGGTTTTCAACATGTATATTTTTTATATTGCACTGCAGATGGATGATAAAATGAATGATCAACTCGAAGGAATGGAGGGTGAGACTAGTGGGAGCAGTTGTGTAGCAGAAGAAGACAATAATAAACCAACCTATTGTGTGACTGATGTCCCCCCTTGGTACCTTTGTATTTTCCTGGCCATTCAGGTGAGTGTATTCCAATATGCGTTGTACAACTGTATGTTGTATCTTATTGTTGTATTTAATCCACATTGTAAATGGGACAATAAACTTTTATTCTTTTCATCATGTAAATATTAGCATTCTAGCGCTGTAAAAAATAGTAGTCAATGATTCTAAATGCAATTCATTTTTGCCTTATATCAACCAAGAGAATGAAGACACCATAAAGTGGTATAGAGGTGGATGTATTATCAGCCTTATGCTGTTTTAGTGTGTGTAACATTTTTAGCAGTAAAATCAATACCATTTTTTTCTCATTCTTTACGGTTCTCCTCTGAAGCATTACCTGACTGCATTCGGTGGGATGATCACCATCCCTCTCATTCTCTCGGATGGGCTGTGTCTGCAGCATGACAGCCTAACCCAGAGTCGCCTCATCAACACCATTTTCTTAGTCTCTGGCATGTGCACTATTCTTCAGGTCACCTTCGGTATCAGGTGAGAATGATGCAGCCAGTTCGCTCCACCACTCAGCATCCTGTGAGGTTGTCTTCTCACAGGACCCTTAGTGAGAAAATTCAATAGCTGAGAAGCATGTAGACATTATATCTGGTAATCATCAGCAGGTGAACATTGTCTTGAGGACATGCTTGCTTACACCACTCAAATATGTAAATACATTGCGGAGCTGCTGTTGCTGTGGACTCTGGTCTTGTTACCACAGCTCACCATCTCAAACACACTATTGTGCACATTAATGCAAAAACACTTTTGGCTTATGAAGGAAATTTAATCAAAAAAAGAAAAACAATCAAAAGCCATGCACATTGTACTGTTTTGGTACCGAGTTTGACTGTTATCAGACTATTTAATAGACGGTTATTATCACCTACGTCTCCAAAACATATGAGCAAGTGGAGGCCCACAAATGGTATGTTCAGGAGCCCGATATCAATAACATAATGTATTGTTGAAGAGCACCAGCGATCAGGCATACCAGATCCTCATCGTTACAGTAATAAGCACTTGAATAATGTTTTGATACCGTTACAGCTTTGGTAAGATGGATGCACCAAATCTATGCGCTAAGGCTTAGACAGGTTTTGTGTAACAATAACATATTATGTAAGTTACCTTACTTACAATAATGTATGTAGCCTTATGTTACTTAAAAAAAAATGTTTTACATAAGTTAACCTACTCAAGTTAAAGTAAGTCAACGTTGACTTTTGTTTTCACACCGGACATGAACATGATACGAACCGCAGACTGCTGGTTGTCCTGAGTTTGAGCCACAACACCAAGATCCTTACATGGACTTTGTAAATGGTTTGTGTTTATATAGCACAATATCATCTCAATGGTCTCAAAGTGCTTTACACTGTTTACCAGTCACCCATTCACATATCAATGGTGGAAGAGCTGCCATGCAAGGCAGGCAAGGTGCTCGCCTGCCATCAGGAGCAAATTGCGGTTGAGTATCTTGGCCAAGGACACTTCAATGGGCAGGAGGAACCGGTTAGCTTGCCAAATTGTTAGCCTCTGGGCCTCTCAGACGTCGTGCACGTTGGTGTTGGCGTTGCCTAGCAATGGTATTTTTACAACTTAACTACTTGACCGCCAAGCATACGGTGGACACGACTTCCCACGAGTAACCATCAGCTCACAGATCCACGGCATATGAACACTGACAAGCTGATTGGCAAGTAACGACAGGTCGGGCCGATGAAGAAATTGTAAACAGACAGGAGAGAAACAGGCTGGTGACCTCTGGTTGGTGGACACAATGAGAGAGATAAAGAGAGACACGTGGTGGGGTGGAGGGAGTTACATAGGGGACAAACTAAATTTATAAGAGGAAAACAGACCAAAACCATGGCAAATAGGCCCCATTAACCCATCTAAAGATGTGTGATGATAACCGCCTATTCAACAGTCAAATCCAACATGTGCCATCCTTAAACGTCTCTGGATGTCTGTTGTTTGTGTTTATGTCACACTTGAAGGCTTCCAATTCTGCAGGGAGGTACGTTTGCCCTGGTGACGCCGGCCATGGCTTTGTTGTCCATGCCAGAGTGGAAGTGCCCAGCTTGGACTCAGAATGCCACTCTGGTCAACACCTCCTCCCCTGTCTTCATAGAAGTGTGGCAGACACGCATGAGAACAGTGAGACAACTCAAACACTGTACACCCATAGCTTACAATAAAAGCAAGCGGACAAAGATATAAAACAGCACTTCTGTGGAGCTCATGATTAATTCAGTGAGCATATGTGGTTGCCACTGCAGGAAGTAGCCAATCATATTCATTGTTACAGTCTATCACTCAGCCAAGGAAAGAGTGGTGTCGTTGATGCTGATGTTCTGGGTGGCTGTGCTCCTGTCCACAGCTGCAGGGCTCTATCATGGTGGCCTCTGTCCTCCAGATCCTGGTGGGTTTCTCTGGTCTCATTGGGTTCCTCATGTGCTACATTGGCCCCTTAACCATTGCCCCCACTGTCTCTCTCATAGGCCTGTCACTGTACGACTCAGCCGGAGTGAAGGCCGGCAGCCACTGGGGCATCTCTGCTATGTAAGTAACTACTCTGCATTGGGCTGTGGGGTTTTCACTGACCGTCCATCTCAGGAGATCACAGTCTGAAATGACAATCAAAATTAAAACTGCAAGCAGTGATATGTGGGCCCTCGCACGCTGCACGTCGGGGATCCATCGGGTCGGGGCTGCCGGCTCCCCGACGTGCAGCATGCGATGGTCCGCATATTCGATCTCATTCCTTATTCTTCTTTTAAAAAAAAAATTAAAATTTTTTTTTTGACGGCTTTAACATCTTCAAAAACTAATGAAAGTCGGTGCCTGACACATGTGCAAGGTTTCGTGAGGTTTGGAGCATCGTTTAACCTTAAACATCAACTTCCCGTGTCACGGCGAAGCATCAAACTTAGCCGCATCGCTCTGGCTATACTATTTACAAAAAATAATTTTGGGTCACGTTTTGGACAGCGTGCTATAAAATGACTTTTTTGGAATATTTCGAATGACTTTCTTTTTTTTATTTTTTTTATTTTTTTATCATATTTTGGACAACATGTTATAGTATGACTTTTCTTTGAATATTTCAGACAACATACTTTGGATATTTTGGATGACATTTTTATCACTTTTTGGAGTATGACCTTTTTCTGAACTGACATGCATGCCTCAAGTTACTTCTTCACTGTGAGGCAACTGCTCTAACCAGTGCACCACTGTGTCATACATGGCATGTTGTCATGGCATGTTGTCCAAAATATGAAAAAAAAAAAAAAAAAAAAAAAAAGTCTCGCTTGGGGGATTTTTAGTTTTGTTTGAGTTTTGTATTGTTGTTGAACTTTGGTTTGGTATTAGTATGACTGCACGTACAAACCCGAACCCGTGTGTCTTACCCTTAGAGGGACTCGCCCTCCATGAACCATGTGGCTTACCCTTAGAGGGATTCGCTCTCCGTGAACCGTGTGGCTTATTAAGGGGACTTGCCCTCCGCGAACCATGAGCGGGGCTCGTGCTTCATGAGGTCGTTTCCAGCTCTGACGCGGTGTCCACCAAATTTCGTGCATGTAGGTAAATGTAGCCGCCGGGGCATCTCATTAGGGGGCGCTAGCAAGCCATTTGGCCACGCCCACTCACAACTCCACTAGAATACAAAATTCTTCACCAGGAGAGATGTGTGTACCAACTTTCATGAGTTTTTGAATATGATAAAGCCTCCAAAAATGCAGTTCTTTGCAGAGAAAAATAAGGAACGAAAAGAATAATAATTCCTTGTATAACAATAGGGCTTTCGCACCATCGGTGCTCAGGCCCTAACTAAATTCTACCTTATAATGCTGGAGTCTGTAGCAAAAGCTTGCGGTTTAGACATAACAAGCCATCTTCACTTGTTCACAGTGTATTTCAAATATAAATTCAGTCTCTGAGTTGCGACTCATTATGCTATTCTACACACAGGACAACAGTGCTGATCATCCTGTTCTCTCAGTACCTGCGTCTCATACCAATCCCTGTTCCTGCATACAGCAAAGCCAAGAAACTGCACGTCTCAAAGTTCTACATCTTCCAGATAATGCCTGTATGTTCCCTGAATAGGAAGCACTAATCATATACTGTACTGTGAGATGCATGCTGTTTAAGACTATAATATTTGATGTGACCACTGAATATTGGTACTAATATTAGGTGTTGATTAGATTCTGCTGGGCATTGCGGTCTCATGGTTAGTCTGCTACCTCCTCACCATCTATGACGTCCTACCATCTGATGCAGCTCAATATGGCCACCTGGCCCGCACTGATGTGAAGGGAAATGTCATTGGTGAGGCTTCCTGGCTCACATTTCCTTATCCTGGTGAGTAGAGAAAACGCTGTTGAAAGATGGTGGTTACGGACCGGTCAGTAATCATGGGTCTCACTCCTTGTCCAGGTCAGTGGGGGATACCAACTGTGAGCCTGGCAGGGGTGTTCGGTATTATGGCTGGAGTAATATGCTCCATGGCAGAGTCCGTAGGCGACTACCATGCATGTGCCCGTTTGTCAGGGGCTCCTCCTCCCCCGAAGCACGCCATCAACCGGGGCATAGGTATTGAAGGGCTTGGGTCATTGTTGGCAGGGGCCTTTGGCACAGGCAATGGCACTACTTCTTTCAGTGAGAATGTGGCAGCGCTCGGTATCACCAAAGTAAGATATATACATATCAATTGCACACATTTATCTACTCCAATGTTTAACATGCATTTATCCTTCAACAAGAGAAGGAAGTTTGTAAACCAATTTAATAAATGAGGTTTATTGACTTTCATGTTATGCACAAAGTAGTTCTATTGTGATTCCAAATTACCTGAACAATATACATGTACAATAACGTGATGTTTATACAGGTGGGTAGCCGAGCAGTGCTTCTCCTAAGTGGAATTTTCATGATTTTGATGGGGATGCTCGGTAAAATTGGAGCCATCTTCACAACCATACCCACCCCTGTGATAGGAGGGATGTTCCTGATCATGTTTGGAGTCATAAGTGCAGCTGGAATTTCTAATTTGCAGGTAAACAAAATCCAATTCGTCGTTTACAAGTACAGATTTTCTAATAGTGATGTTTTGCTGAAATATTGTATTTGTCAGTTCACAGACATGAATTCTTCTCGGAATATCTTTGTGTTTGGTTTCTCCATGTTTTCTGCACTTGTCGTTCCAAACTGGATCCTGAAGAATCCTGATTTCCTGCAAACAGGTATCATTAACATCAAAGCAATTTTCATTACTGTGCAACAGCTTTGACCTGAATTACTACGAGGTATTTTCTATTTGAAAAAAACTGAAATGAACTTGATGAAAACAGCAAGTCGTTCACATCAGTCCATACTACCCTGAAATCGTTCTCTCTTTTCCCTGGTGTGTGTCTCAGGCATCAAAGAGGTGGACCAAGTATTAAGCATCTTGTTGACCACCCATATGTTTGTGGGAGGGTTCCTGGGCTTCTTCCTGGATAACACAATTCCTGGTAAGCTGCTTAATCAGAATGATCTTTTTCACATTTTGACCTGTCATAGCAAAAGACACAAGTGTAATTATGAACTCTAATCATGGATCAATTCTATTTATTTGTAAAAATGTAAGGTCTGTTAATATGCTTGCTGGCTCATTAGCAGGGCTTACGGGCACACTTGAATGAAACTGTGATAAATAATAGTAGTAACACCTTTGCTTTTCCTACTCTGACAAGTCAAAACACTTTGAAATGGTCTCCATTCAGTGCACATAAAGATTATGGCTATGGAACCTGTTTCTGTGTTGTTATATGGCATACTCTGATAATTCCATCTCTGCCACCATTCAGGGACTAAACGTGAACGCGGCCTCTTAACCTTAGATAAAGTTCATCTTGAAGACACCTTGGGAACTGAGGTGTACGACCTCCCCTTTGGCATAACTTCTTGCCTCCAATCCCAATCTTGGGTTCGTTACATCCCTTTCTGCCCATGGACCCTTCACAGATGTCAGAACAAGTCTGAGGGCATATCACAGAAGCGGGGGAGTGAGCACAGCACTCAGGTTGTTCAGGAATGTGCTCTATAAGAGGTGGTGCAGTAAAGTGAAATATAGAAAGAACTCTGGTTCGGATCTTTTAACCATCTATCACAGGGTGATTGTAACTATAGAATGCGAAAGCATATTTAACTCATTGTGAGTAGCTGTGTACATCAGTGTGACTTAAAACTCTCCACTTTTGTGAACTTTCTGTTCATTTTACACAAAAACATTACAGTAAGATTATTCCTGCCTACATGTAGCAAATCTGCCAACCTGCAGTGGGTTTATTTTTTCATGTGTAAAGCATGTTTTCACTATTTGTCCACACTGACAGAAATAAAAGTATCTGAAAGTAAACTGTGGCTTTCATGTTTTGCCAATGCTGATTAAAAGAGAACCACTGAACGATCAAAGTGCTTCTATATTCTACCATTACTCAGAAATCTTCCAATAACTTACAGCCGGTCACACACGCGGACACAAAACGAGACTGATGTGCTTCTTCATTCTCCTCTTTCAAAGGAAATTCAATTTAGCCTGTGGATAAATTTGTTATCACTCAGCTCTATCTCCACATTGATGCAAGCAGCTGGTTAAAAAACCCACAGCAGCAACCCTGAAGCTATTATTGTGTTTCCTTTTGCAAAAACAAACACAGATGACACATCTTTTCAATCTTTCTCTTTGCCTTCCACACTGCTATCTCTTTCTCTCTTTGTTCATTTCCTCTGTCTAACTACCTTTGACAGGCAGTTGGGATAGGGTGTAGCGCTTTGATCTGTGGAGCCATCAGTTTTCCCCCCCGAAGGCCATTTGGACCACTGGTCAATGGTTGGCTGCCCACACTAATGTTATTTCACAATGGTATGATACCACGACACAGTGAGTGTTATAGGCACGTTAAAAAAAACTTGAATTTTCTTTAAAGATTTCTCAATGAGAAAACATTGCAGAATATAACATTTTGTTAGGTGGTGTTCTGGAAAAAGATTTTGTGCAGTAATTCACCGAAGGGTTTTATGTAACTGTGTGGCAGTGATCTGCATTTCTTCAGTCGAAAATCATGAAGATAACTCAGCAATTCCAGCTCATCAGGGATGGCTTCAAATTTCCCAGCACCATTTCTGTTTTCTATCTGAGACTTCAGCCTTGAGGAATTGCCTTTATGTTCTCTGTCTGAAATCAGCACCCTGCTATCCATCCTCCCAGCTTTGAACCACTTTATGAGATTCAGTGTCAGATGTTGAAAGATCAAATCTCCAATGCCAGGTTTATCTTTCTGACATAAATGTTACAGCAAATGTAGTTAGTGGGAACAGTGAAAGACACAAAAATATAGAAATGAGAGGGCAGATAGAGAAAGATGGTGGATTCACCGCCAGCAGATGGAACCACACTGCAGGAAAACAGGAAACACACAGCGGATTCATTCATTTTAACTCAAATAGGGACAAATAACAATAGCCAGAGATGGCACACTTAGGTAAATATATCTCAGATGATCTTATTTGTGGTGGCCACATTCATTCATATGCAATCTGCATGGATATACAGTGTTGCCATCATATTATTTCTTTGCCCTGTGGGCTGCAATTCTATAATGACGGCTATTTTTCTATTCACACTAGATTTATTTATGTGACAGAAGAGATCAAATATTCTGTATAGATTTTAACCTAATTTAGACAATACCCTATAACAGTTACTTTCATTTCATCAGTGAAAATAGGAAATTTATTCCCAAGAAGTGACAACAACATTTGTTGCAGTAAAGGTCTGGTTAAGCCTCAGGCTCCTTTAATGGAACATAAGAAAGTTATATTCATATCCTGAGCTCAGTGGCAGATATGTCCTGCACTTCAGTGTGTCATGGTTCTCACTTTTAGTTTGTTACACTCCCTGTTTTACTTTGTAAACACTCACTCTCTGTGTTTCAGTCCGCTAATTACAGTTTAATTTGTCCCTCGTTGTCCTCCTCTCCTCAGTTTATTTAGTTAACGAACAAAGTCATATTTTACACAAATATCCAAATTTGTATTATCTCGTGGCAAAATATTCTGACAAAGAAACTTGAAGCAACTGCAGCTATACTGCTGAATATTTTTGCAGTGCTGGGTTGCAACAATATGCTAGAATATATGATGGATTGAACTCACTGAAAATTGTGAATACAGCTTCCCAGGATAAGGTAAATCTGATTCAGCCAACCGAGCAGAGGACAATCAACCCTTTACCAAGCACTCTGACAGCTTGATACTTCTAAATCGATCTATTTTTTTTAAATTTTGAGTTCCTAATTATTCTTGGTCAGAAACAATGTTTCAGTCTCTGTTTGCTGTGCTGAGTCGCCACAGACACACAGGTCTGTTTTTTTCTAGGAATTATATTCATCTTCATGACTTTAACTTTAAGTAATATAATATGTATATAATATGTAATATAGAATGCATTTTTGAAAAATTAAAAAATATTTTAAAGTTTTCAATTAGGGCATTGTGCATTGGGTCAGTGATAATTAAGATCAACTGATTGATTTATTCCAGTGGCATTATTGATGCTACATTGTTTTTTTGCATGCACTAATGAGCTAATTCTGGTGATTTCACTCCAGCCTCACGGGACTTTGGCTTTAGATTTTAACCAATAACAGAGAACTGTGCACAGAAAAAGCCACATGTGAATGAATGAAGATAGCAAACTGTAAGTGGTAACAGTGATTTGTAATGAGAGTCCTGCTGAGTGCTGAGAAATAGCCTGAAATATTCATTATGCTGCAGTCTCTCTTTTTCCTTGACTTTTTCATCAAACCCTCACAAAACCTCACAGTGGGGTCCCACTGGAGTTCATTAACGAACTCAGACCAGAAGTGAAGACAGCCAACTTTAAGGAACAGCGTATTCCAAAATGAAAACTCACACTGTACTCATCATTAGTCTGCAGTGTCTGCATCGTGGAGGGACTCTGTAGTCACTGATTCATAAAAAAGTAGCCTATGTGCAGCATTGAAACTGGTTTGTTTCCACATGTATATAGTTCTTGTGCTTAAATTGCATGTCATAGATGAGGTTTTTCACTTGAACGGAGTCTTCAGGCGACGAAATATTTACTGAGGAGGTGATTCGCTGTAATTTAGGCCGTATTTTTTTCTGTGATAACATGGTGTTGTTTTCATTTGAACACTGGAGGGGGCTACAGGCTAAACTTTGGTTTTGAGTTGGTTGAGCTGTGTGGTGACAAGACTCATAGTTAATCCTTTCACAGTATAATTGTCAGAAACTTTCTCATACAATCTAATTTGGCAATCAAAACTTTCTTAACCACATCATCATCATCCTGTCTTTAAAGCCTGTTTAACCGGCTACTGAAAAGGGAACTGGTTTGTCGCGTCCTGAGAATAAACAACGTCATTTTCACAAATGCATTGATATTTTTTTTTTATTTTTTTTTTTTATCTTAAACTAGAGCTTTATCACAAGTAGAAACCAATATCTCATGAAAACAATGCTGGAGTCAATATTGTACACTGTCAGATGATAGATTTGGCCCTTCATTCACAAAGTAAACTCTTCATACTACAAAATGTCATGCTTTAGCCTGGGTAAATTAAATTGTCAGCAGAGCGCAGGCTTCACATCCTACAGCAGATCATATGTGCCCACATCAAATATGATGTAACATGTCCTATTTTAATAATAGATTTGTCTTTGGTGACAACATGCTGACAAACAACTGAGTGATACTCCGTTGCTTAAGGCGTTTGATATCCATCTGCTCCAGTGGAGCAGCTCATTGACCAACACAGTCCTGGTTTAAGAAGACTGACATAATCCTGACGCAGAATTCATCGTGCGCATCAGTTGGGCCAATGCATGCCCATAAATTAACCATGTCCATTGAAAACAAGTGTAGGGGGGGGTGTTTTAAAACTGCAATTAAAAACTTTTTTCTGTCTTTTCTAGAGATAAAACCAGAATTTTCGAATAAAACGTCCCCAGGTTTCATTTTATTATAGAAAGTAGATGTTGAAAGTCATGCTTGATGGCAGTTAAACTCTTCAGTACATGTGAGCCTGAGGGGTTATTTGGGCTGGAGGCTTCATCATCTGATTCGTCTCTGGATCAGACCATCTGTCCAAATATTTATATTTCTGTTATGCAATAGTACTCTACGCTTTCGGAGAAAGGGTCTTCCCTTGAGACACGACTCTGTTTTTGTTTTTCGGAAATGATTGCCAATTTGGGAGGGGTGTGTTTTCAATTAAAATTCAGGAGTGCGGAGCCCCATGACGTCACTGTCCAAGACGTCTTCTCCTATTTAACATCGGGCGATTCCGTCGTAATCTTCAACGCCAGTCATATTTTCAACAAAAATGCACCATTTTATCGATTTCTTCTGATGGTATGTTCAGAAGCCTCCTCGTCTTGTCGCCATGCTGTACAATTGTCTTCAACGTAGGTTTCTCTTTGCCACGTTTGCTCTTGTTGCTGTCTGAGGTAAATATAAACAAGCCAGTTGATGCGGCATTGGTCAACGCCTCGTTATCTCTTAAAACAGTCGGTATTATGGTTCATGCTTCCCTAACGCGTCATTATTTCGTGCTATCTTTCCATATCCCAGCCCATTGGGTTATAAATAACAACCAAATTGGCTCAGTTACCAAAGTGTAATTAATTTGAGCGTCTATCATAAGTTATAAACGTGCGCAAATAAATTGCGGAGCATATATATATATATATCTATATATATCTCTCTATATATAGATATATATATCTATATATAGATATATAGATATATATCTATATACACACACACACACACACACACACACACACACACACAGTTTATGCAAGTTCCTGAAGGTACGCGAATGCAGCGTAGCTGACGCCACAGATCCGGAGCAGACCGGTATGAACCCGAAACGGCTTCATTCAAGTAGCAAGCGGAAGTTGGAACAAATATGTAAATGTACCTTCCACAATAAAAGTGTTAGATTTTGATTTCAGAATATTTGTGTCTATTCTATGCCCCGAATATTATCGGTTTAATGCTGTTGTGTTTGTGATGGGAATTTAATTTTTTTTTTATTATTATTATAAAATAAATATTAGAAACATCCTTTAAAACCCAGCATCTTCAATATATGCCTAAATATACAGCAGACAATCAACTAGAGCGTTTAAAATATTAGCGAACTTCTATCCACTTTTACATTGAAAGTATATTCCGGAAGTCGTGTTTTTTTTTGTTGTTGTTGTTCCGCTCACTTTACGCGAGTACGGCAGGATGCTTGATAATTCCGGCAAACATTGGCGCATTTGTTATGTCACGGCGAGCTGATTCAACGCTTCGTCGGGACGTTATCTTACAGGAATTTTCGTAAATACCACGTCACGCCAGGGGTTGTAGTTGTCCTCGCAGTATGTCTTCCAGTAAAGGTCGAGGAGAATACCTATTTGTTGTTTTGAGTGGCTGAGAAGGGATGGCAGCTGTCGGACCGGCTGTCCAGATTTGCGCAGTACGGTGCCTCTCGGCTGGATAGGCGCGTCTTGGTTTTACTGCGAATTCAATCTCCCTCCCGAGAGCAGGCGCACAGCTGCGGAAGAAAAGGAAGCCGCTTTCTTCCGCTTCGGTTGTTTTGAAGGTGTTTGGTACCCAATTCCGCTCCCAACTAAACGTGCAAAGCGTGCCGTCAGCTAAACCGGCCGACTTTCGGTTCAGCAACCGCCAGAAAGAGTTGGGGGAACATTTCCGTGACTTCTCAGGCGGTGTTATTCTGCTAAATGTAAGTCTTCTTGCAGCTCGCTTAAAAAGGCTGCCGTCGCAAGAACACCTCAAATGATGTTATTGGTAATCAAGTGCATGAAGTAAAGCAACTTATTTATACCCTGTTGATGTCGTCCAGCTTGATTCCTTGTCTGTGCCAGTGACGACCATGGACACTACTCTGGTGACTTTGGCCGTCAGGGGAGAAACATCTCAAGGTATCTCGAAACTTCATCTGTAAATAGAAAGGGTGGGGGGGGGGGGGTGGGGGGGGGGGGGTCGACACATGAACTTTGACAAGTATTTAGAAGTTGTATTTGTGGTCAAATTAAAAGAAAACATTTAAAACACGTTCATAAAATTACGGTTTAGTTAAAAAAAAAATGGCTTTACAACATTTTTTTTGTTGTTTTTTTTAAGTTTCTGCTGGAGTTTCATCAAATAAAATGCTAAGTTTTGACCATTCGTAGGTGAGGTGATTGCTGTTGTTGGGAGCTGTGAAGCCCTGGGAAGCTGGAGCCATCAAAAGGCTGTGACCTTGCATCCCGTTGGGGATTTTGGGTAAATTCAACTTTATCTGTACAATGGAGTATCTAGGTTGTTTTCAAATCATGTTGGTGCGTGTGCCATACAAAGTGTATATCCCTTTGTTTGACTGACAGACACACATGGACTACAACAGTCACCGTACCTAGAGGTGTTGTTTCCAAGTACCGCTTTTTTAAAGGCTTCTTTCTGGAGTCAAAGGTGAGTCTCTTTTCACTATGGTGAAAGCCATAGTTAAGTCATAGTGACAGTAGCAAAGTCATAGAAAAATGTGCTAAAAATTGTCCAAAGTCCATTTATGTTGGTGGATTAGCAATTTGGTGTTAAACATATACGTTTTCCGTGTATTTGACTCTCGAATTAGTTGCATGTCATTCACAAGATCTCTGTATTACTACCCTGACGTCTTGTGTTTCTGCGCTCAGAAACAGCCTCAAGCTCAGTGTTGTGAAATATCCAGCTGCAGGCAAACGCGCTGCACAGCCGGCTCGCTCTAATCTGGCACACGATCCTTTTACTGAGCCTCAGCCAAGTCCGGTGTGTATTTACATAGCTAACATACTCGGACTAACAAACAAAGGATCACATTTCCCTGAAAAAGAAAGAATATGTTGCAGAGGTTTTCTTAAAAACAATCTGTAGGTGTTGCTACAGTTTCTGGTGACTTTGTTCTGCTTGAATTACGGTGTGTTGTTGTTGTTATTTTAATTTCAAGGGTGGAGCTCACTGAGAGCAAGATTCGGTCTGCTTAGCCCTGAATTCCTCAAATGTTGCCAATGTCTTACAGGTGGTGCAAGGCGAAAACAAAGTTTCCATTTTCTCCACAACAATCTGTACATTTTGAATCATACTTGAATTTAAAGTTATTTTTTGTATGTCTAAAAAAAACAAAAAAGTTTAGCAGCAATATAAACCCACTGACGGGGTTCTTTAATAGTTGCAGACTTGATTAATGCTGGGTACTGTTTTGAGCAATTCCACCATGATGTATTTTTGAAATCATTAACTAAGAACATGTTGCTATTTGCATATTGTTGCTGTAGTTAATGACATTAGTAATACACAGATGTAAATGGAGAAGCCTAATATTTAACCAAACAAGTTCTTTTCTTTTCTTTGCTAACAAATCCAATTTTCAGATTCCAACCCATGGTGGCTGACTGCCCTAGATGGGGATTGGTGACTGTCCCAGCTGTAATTCTCTTCTCAAAGACAGCTGTGAGACCAGCCTGAAAAGCAGTTCAATGAAAAAGCCTAACATTGTACCCAACATTGGAATTTGCAGAATGCAGATGATTCCTGTCACGTGATAGTCAATATGTGGGAGACCCATCAGCAGCCCCGCATGATGAGCCCCACAGGTATAGACCATTGGTTGGGTTTGGTAAAGTGTGTCATGCTCCACCTCCGATTCCCCGCACTATAAATGCAGTTACCCACTCACAGACATGTAGGCTCTGTTCTAGCTTTTTCCCCACAGAAGAACAACATGTATGACTAAATTGGCATTGCCACCTGACTGCAGTATTTCCTCCTCAAACACAATCTGTGTTTTACTGGCAACCATTGGAGCTTCTTGCTTATTTGACTCCGTGTATCTGCTTTGGGAAAGACTGGGGAGTGCACTCGCTGGAATAACGTATCGCCATGGAGGAAACACTGCAGTGCAGTAGATGTTCTGCCCTGTCACTGTCGGCCTCTCTAGCTGACATGCCATTGTGTTGGCCCTAATGCAAACAAAACTCATTCAAAATGAGCTTGATAGGAAGACTAGTTGCACCGATTTCCATACCCTGCAGTATGTACTTCTTTTTTTTTTTTTACCACAGCCTATCACCCTGTCCTTTTTTTTGTTTTAGTAAATCCTACTAAAGCTCTTTCCACACTGAAATAGGAATTTGTCAAATATGAGATTAGCTTTTATGTCAGATCCAGAAGTGTTTTTTTTATTTTATTTTTAGGTCTGTTTAGTTTCAGGAAGATCCTGCTAAATGAACCCCAATGCTATGCTCAAGCGAAGTGTTCTAGTTCTTTTTGAAAACGATTTTTCTTTTTGCTTAGTCAGCTCTCTTGAAGTCAAATTCAGAGCACACCAATGTAGGCTCATATTGATTTGGCATCTTTGTTTTCAGAGTATAAACTTTGATTAGAAGTTTAACTCTCACTGCTCTGGTTTGATCTGACCTCAACTTTTGTATTGTTGAGATCTTTTATCCCTTTTTTAATGCTCTTTTCTTCTATTGCAGCAACACACCAGAAAATTGACGATGGACAATTTGGAATTTGCAGTATGTTTGATTTTTTTTGTTGTTTAAACAACCAAATATTAGGCCACTACCCACCATAATAACTTGTTAACTTGTATAATTTACCTTGTGTACTTCAGGTATACACTATGTAAAAGCTGTGCGACCGCATTAATCTGAATACTGATAGAGACACTTTGTCCAGTTTGTACTGCACAGGCTTTGAATTTGTTCATTGTAACCGAACCAGTTGCCTTCCTCTCTGCTATTGTAGCTGCCACCAGTTCTGTGGTCAGCGTTCATTACAGACAAAGTGGATGTATCGTCTCATTATCTCATGCGTCCTGCCTTTGTCCTGTGTCTGTATTTCTATAGATGGGGTGAATTGTGTTGATTCTGGGTGGCTGACGTGCCAGACAGAAATCCGCCTGCGTCTGCACCATTCTAAGATGTATCCGGTGTCCATCACCAAGAAGAAATTCAAGAAGTCTCGCTTCAGGTAAGGATGATATGGAGGCCAAATTTAACACCAGTGAGGGAAAGTCCAACGTTAAAGCGACACGAGACGGATCATTACAGTGCCGCTTTTAGCTTACCAGCCTGTTACCCGAGTGTCCTCAATACATAATTATAGTAAGAGTAGCTCAAAAGAAAACGCAACCAAATTGAACCTTCATGTTTTGATGCATTATTGATTTAAAAAAATATATATATATATAAATGTGTGCTGATTTTTACATTTTATTATATCAACCTGTCCAGGATCAAGCTGACACTAGTGGGTATTGAGGAAGAGGAGGAGGAAGAGGAGCACAGTCCTTCATCTTTGAAAAAGATGAACACCACTGTGGAGATGAGTATGATCAGTGCCAACGGCTACAAGTCGCGCCACTCGCAGCCTGAGTGTGGGTACGCCCTGGAGCCAGCCCAGTGGACTGAGTACAGTATCCACACCATGGACCCAGACAACCTAGAGCTCACCTTGGAGTTCTTTGAGGTAATACTCATGGGAACACTGCTTCAAGTCATTCTGGTAAGTTTTATCCGGGTTTACATAATAAGCTTTGTACTAATGTTTACTTATTTGTTTACAGGAGGATCTGAGTGAGCATGTCGTCCAGGGGGACATCCTTCCAGGACACGTGGGCACAGCCTGCCTCCTCTCCTCCACATTTGTGGAGATTGGAAAGGACATCGGAGTAGTTACGCTTCCCATAATGGGACGAAACTCCATACAGACCATTGGGAAAGTAAGAGGTAAGATAATGTATATTTCATTCTTTCAAAGACATTTTGATGTTGTCTTTGCATGAACAGTACACTGCAATTTAAAAAAGAATTCTATATCCCAAAAAGTTGGAGACACAACCTGCTGAGCAATCAAGAGTTCTTGTTTACATACCTGTTTGCCAGTATTTATGTGTGCTTTGAATGTCCAAACCTGTTCACTTTGGTGTTGTGTTTTAGTGGATTACCTGGTAATCCGACCCATCTCGGGGCAGCAGTGTGACATGAGCGTGTCGTACTCAAAGTATTGGAAGAAAAGAAGTACCCTGGATGTGGGACACAGAGGAGCAGGCAGCACTCATGCAGCCAAGTGAGTCGTACAGCCAATCTATACCTGCACATCAGGTTGATTAAAAAAAAAAAACGTTAAAATGGATAAGATAGATCATTATACTAATTCATAATAAGCAGGGATAATTAGAAAAAGGCTCATTTCAGTAATGTATGTTTTCATCTAATATGATTATAACTCGGCTTGATTGATAAAAAAAGATAATTCTTTACTTGAATAGATTTTCTGAAAGTGAGGATAGTTTGCTTGACAATTGAAAGCCATCATGGCTGAACTTGGGAAGAAAAGATGTAGTTAATTGCATCTATGCAATTCATTTGTATATGCTGAATACTGGATCTGATAACATTCTGCTGTTAATTTAAGGTTTTACATAAAGTCCTTTGAATGTCATTTTGCCTGAGTAGAGTCAACAGTTTGGCAGGGCATATAAAAAGTTATAATGGCACAAAAATGTGTAAAATGTCAGTACAAGTTCACGCATCAATATGGTATTGTTGTACTCATTTAAAAATATTTAAATCACTCCTGAATCTGTTCGCTGTCAGCAACAATTTTTCTTGATTTCCACTCGACAGGCACCAACGAGTCAGAGAGAACACAATAGCCTCATTCAAAAGTGCTGCTAAGCATGTAAGTCTCTAAGAGGATTAATGAATGAGTGAATTCTCCCTTTGCCGTGCCCTCTTTTCAGTGTGTTTTATTTGTGTAATTGTAGGGTGCAGCCTATGTGGAGTTTGATGTTCACCTCTCCAAGGATGCTGTTCCTATTGTCTACCATGACCTGACATGCTGCATATCCACCAAGAAGGTAAATCAAAGGCCTGTTGAGTCTTGTGTCGCTTGGTAATTTCTTGACTTAGCAACAGCATGACAATATTACATTTTTTCATTACAATCAATGCATGTTGCACGGGACATTGGTGCCTTGTTTTAATAATCATTCTCTTCTCTGACTTGACAGAAAAATGACAAGAATGTGGAGCTCATTGAGGTGCCAGTGAAAGACCTGACGTTTGATCAGCTGCAGCTTTTAAAGGTAAACCCTGTGTGAGGTAAACTCTTCTGTCAGGGTTGTGTCAGTTATCAACTAACCCTAAAGCTAACGACGCCTCTTGCTCCCAGCTGAGGGAGACATAATAAACCACCTCAACATTTCGAGTTAGTCCTCGATGCAATATACATCTGCCACTCACATAAAACATATTAAATCTTGTGGATCATTTTATTGGCCAAACCAGTAGCATTGTTAATGTTGATATTAATGTACAAACTGTATGATTTTGTTTTGTTTTACAGCTGGTCCACGTCACTGACCTGAAAGCAAGTGATCACAAAGGTATCCACCTGTTCTTTATTTCCCTTATATCTCAGCCCTGTCTGCTAAGACTTCAGCTACAACTACAGCAGGTTGTCTTGCAGAGTATTGATGAAAAGACGAGCATCAATTCAGTTTTGATTAAATATTTCTTTATTATACCTCTAACATCACTGCAAAGTAGCAGTGGATGCATTATCATTAGGTCAGCACATAATTTGTATGATGTGCACAAACAGTTATTTGTTTTGTTTGTTGTTCAGATTTGCTGGACGATGAAGAAGAAGTTGATGAGCATCAGCCATTCCCCTCACTCTCCCAGGTCCAGGAAATGACTTCATGATTATAATCATTATGAAATATTACCTTTTTCTCCTCCTCTTGCGCCACTGTTCATGTCACAATAAACTCATTATCTTTCTTTGTGCCTCTTTTATAGCTCTTCCAAGCTGTTCCTGAACATGTCGGCTTTAATATCGAGCTCAAATGGATCTGCCAGATGAAGGTGAGTATTCCAAAGCAGAATAATAAAAAAATTATCAGGAAATCTTTCGAATATGCTGATGTTGTTAATATTTTGTATCGACAGGATGGGTCATGGGACGGAAACTTGTCGACCTACTTCAACATGAATACCTTCATCGACATCGTCCTGTCCTGTGTTCTGCAGAAAGGAGGAAATAGACGGATTGTTTTCTCCTGTTTTGACCCAGATATTTGCACCATGTAAGAGCAGTTGGATGACACACAGTCCTCTGGAAGTTGACCAGCTGTAGAAACCGCCTGCCGTCCAAAAAACACAATGATCACACAAGGAGATGCCTAAAGGGTTTATTCAGTAGCATGTTAATGTTGATCTATTTATAAAGTAACTGTTTTAAGGTTGAATTTAACAAAGAACCAAAGAAATTCTTTTTTTGAGATGTTTCACCAAACTTTCACAAATTTGCTTTAAATAAACTATATAGGAAATTGAATGCAGCATCATCTTTTAATGTCATGAAGACTCTCGGTCCATCGGGGGTCAGTTTACTTTATAGCATTGGGAAGCGTCACTAAGACTGTGGAACTGCTTAAAAGACTCCTAGACTAGTTGTCCTGTCAGCAGGTGCTGTCTTCTCAGGATTTGGTCATAAAACAGGTTCTCTGCCTCCGTTCATGAGATCTGTCTATATTTGTCCCTCAGGGTGCGAATCAAGCAGAACAAGTACCCCATCCTCTTCTTGACTCAGGGGATTTCAGAGAAGTATCCTGAGCTGATGGACATCCGCTGCCAGACCACTCAGATTGCCATCAGCTTTGCCCAGAGTGAAAATATTCTGGTGAGCAATATTTGGACGGAGGTTTTCCTGATTTTCTATGTTGCAACTTGGTCTGTGTAACGTCATAATATTTAATGGACGATCAGAGTAAACACTTGAGTGCTTCAGTCTGGTGAATGTATGGGAAGATTTTCACGACACATTCCCTAAACTGTGTTTCTCTAATTTACTGGACATCATCTGTTGCTCTTCCAGGGAATCTCCGCTCACGCCGAGGAGCTGTTAAAGCACCTTAACTACATCGGGGAAGCCCAGTCTAAAGGCCTGGTGGTGTTCAGCTGGGGAGAGGACAACAATGATCACGCAACCAGAAAGAAGCTGAGAGAGCAGGGAATTCATGGGCTCATCTATGATAGGTAGGTTCAAAGTCAATGTCCGTGTCTGTGTCTGCTACATCTATTCTTGAAGGGTTGTTCACAAACATCTATGTGGTCTCTATCCAGTGTCATGGTTTAGTGTAAGCAGGGCTAATGAGCTGCTGAGTCTTATTTTGTGTCTTTGTACTTTTTCTTTTAAAAGTCATTCATTTTTCTTTCTCTGGAATTATTGTACACACAATTGCTGCATTTGCACTCAGCTACTCTGCAGTTAAGATGTAACACTACATGAAAATAATGTTACTGGCAATATATTATATCTGTTTGTTTTTTTTCAAAGCTTTCCAAGCAGGGTTTATGAAAAGCATAGTATGTAAACGGTCTTTATTATTAGTAACTATTATTTAGTGCCGTGTGAATTTCTTCTCCAGTAGTCTCCTAAATTAGTTTTCATTAAGTTCACACCGTCTAAGCTCGTCACTGTAGATGAGTGTAAACAAAATTGAACATATGCTGGGCATGAAGGCTTCATATGCATTTTGATCAAAAAACTATATAAATGGATCCAACTTAATGTGCATTACGTGTTGTGATACAACGTCTGTTATGCACACATCTTCCAGTGTATAACATCCCTGTGCAGGTCCCTTTACTGATTAACTGCAATGGGACATAACACTTGTGATTTTATCTACACAAGCAAATACTTTACAAATGTGATCATTTGTTGGACCGGAATGAGGATTTCCGGACAGGATTTTAGTATTACACTTATAATACATTCAAAAGTCACAGTGACTTTTAGTGAGGGCAGATTTCCACTTGGCTGAGTTTTAGCAATTTACTTACTTTATTTAGTTATTTTTACTTTTTTTAAGTGCTTTTACAAAAGTAAAATATTTCAGTAGTCTTTTGAAACCACATTGTGACCTACGAATGACTACAGTAGGGACTTACATATTGTCCAACTTCCTTCCTTTTTGGAAATGTTTTGATAAACGTTCTCTGGATTCTGCTGAAGCCTCTGCCCTATTTAATAACAGCTCGTGCCTTGTCCTGCGCTCTCAGTATTGTTTCTGTTCTGGCTGGGGTCACGTCCGCGTTATTAAGCCAGACTTTCGACTTCATCAAAGTGATTATTGCATTCGTAACTCCTGTTCATGTTACAGACAGAATGCTGGTTTGTTTGTCAAACAGGGTTTCATGGTTTACAGTGTTACGTAATCGTGAAATGGGATACACATTAATCATTTTACATCCATCGAAGCTTTTGACTACACAGGCTGTATTATTCAGTGACTAATTTGTGCGTGTTAATTGCTGTTACATAAAGCTTGATGTCGTAACAGGGTGACAGAGTTTATCTCTGGTCAGCAAAACTGCGTGGTCAGCAGGACCTGTTTTTTTTTCAGATGTTTCACTTCTGTGTTTCACTGCACAGTGGCTTTTGCTCGAGATTTCTGTCCGCACTTTGGCGCAGACGGCTGCAGAAACATACAAGCCAGCAGATTCCAGTTGTAACTTCATTTAACAAAACAAACGGTTTGACATCCCCAGGTTGTTGTTATAACTGTGCCTCTTTCTTACAGAATTTGTGAATGCTCGGGGACATTTTTTTGACTCAAGTTCTCCAGATTCCCGTAATGTCTCTCTAGTTCCTGGCTGTGTTTCGTGAATTTACTCACTCCACATCCCGTGGCTTGTTTTGACAACCCCCCCTCGCACCCCGCCACCCCAAATAATACCTGAATGAATCATACTCATTAGCTGCTGCTTGAACAAAATAATGTTCCTTGACAATGATGCAAGACGGTTGACTTATCTTATTTCCTACACTTCAATGTGACAGTGATGGTCTAGTGGAAATGGTTGTTTTAGTTTTTGGGGTTTAAAAAAAAAGCAACTGTTGTTGAACTAATACACAGTCGTTTGATTGGTCAACTGCCATGTTTATCATTTATAAGGCTGTTTTCTGTAGCAGACGGCCAGGCCACATCCTCTTTTTTTTTCTTTTTTCTTTGAATGCCTGTGTATTGTTTTGGTTATGCTTTGACAGGCCTCTGTATCTTGTGCTTGATGGTATATTGAGTGGTATTGAACTTGATGTTTGAAGCAAAAGAGGCACAAAGAGAGAATGGCTTGTGTTTAGTGCACGAGACCTTTGTGACATGTTGGCATCTGTATGAGCTACTTTTAACTGCTAGTTTCAATCTTAATTCTCTTCTAGCTGATGTGAGCAAGTTTCATATCACCTTAACAGTCATACACGCTCACCTTGTGTAGTCCCCAATAACCTAGACACAAAATCCACCTGCATTGACGCCTCAGGAGAAGCTGTCCACCTCTCAGGAACCTTTCTCAGATGTCACAGCATATTTTTCACAAATATATTTCTTATTATTTGCACCTGGTGAGCTTGTGGATGATCTGCTTGTTGTGCAGTTTGATTACTTTTCATAAGGAATGATCGCACTGGAACCTCCTCAGACCCTCTGTCTTAATTTGCTGAACCCTCTAACAACCTGTCTCAAAAGTTTAACACAGTCAGAATATTTTTTTTTGTTATTTTGCTTGACAAAAATCAGACACTTGCATTTCTACATTTTTGATCACTGGGTTCAGCCAGCTGTCTAAAGGCTTCCTATAAGTCGGTTCGTTTTAAAGAATTCGGTCAATAACATGTTTAGTCTCCGAGACAGGTGGTGTGATGCCTTTGTTTTTCATACTTAATCTGCTTTGATGCAGGTTGTAAAAGGGAGCCACCCAAATATAACTGATGAGTCAGCTGTCAGCCCAAATCCAGTAATAATCATATTGCTCACAAAGCTTGGCACATGCCAGGCACGTCAAAAGCAAGGTGAATAGATGGCATCCAAAAATCTCGATAAAGAAACAACTCCTCCTTTCTACCAACATGAGAACCAGTGCAATCATTCCCCCAGCCACAATAAATGCAACAGATGTTGCTGTTTCCATTTACGTCGATGCATGAAAAAAACAGTGTGGGTTACTGTTTGGGAAAACGATCCCTTCGCTAGATAGTTTACAGCAGAGCTCAACTAGCCTTCATATTTTTGCATCTTGCCCAGCAGAATGTTTTTTTTTAACCATTTAAAGCCCGACCGATACTGAATTTTTGGCCGATACCAATATTTGGAAGTATAACTATTTGAATGTCAATATGTCAAGTGAAACATGGTTATCAAATACACAGGCAGAATATTTTGCATTTTTAACAATAAATGTTATTGTCCAAAATAAACACATTGAAACAGTGAACCTCACCCGACATGTAATAATCTAAAATTACTATAGATTTTAGTAAATTAACTTAAAAAGATTTCTGAATTATGTTCTGTACAAAAAAAAAGTTTTCATATCAGAAAATATATCTGCCAGTACCAATATACCTGTGATAGAACAATATCGGCCAATTAAATCGACCAACTGATTAATCGGTCGAGATCTAGTTAATATATCAGATAAAATGCGAATTATAGTTCCTGGCAAATTAGTACTAACATATTTTATTCCACTGGACTGCTCAGTGTTGCTGTTAATGTAATATCATATGACTTGTAACCTTCAGTGGATTGCCCTGTGATAGTATCAGCACATCTTGTTTGACCAGAACAAGACCTTTGTTTTACAAAGTTTCAATGTAACAGAATGAGTTTCTGAAGTTATTGTTTACACATGTGATGAGGTTCATTTGATGTGATACAACTGGTACATTAGTCCACGAAGTACTGTAACTTATCTGACTGTCCTTCTTTCGCTAGTATCTGTGAGGAACTAGGGGAGCAGCCAAACATCTTCCAGGTAGAGGAGCAGCACACCCTGCAGGAGGTCATTACAGATGAGACCCGGAAGAGCTCCTCTTGTTCCTGCTACTCCATTCCCTGCTCCGTGGCACCCTGCATCGCCTCCAAGCCCCGGAATGGAAGCGCCGAGTCCGACTCCGGCCTCAGCTCCTCATAAATATCCTGAAAGATCTACCTTTCAATACAGAGTATTGCGCACACACAGTCAAGAGCACCAGGGTGGGAATGGATGGTTAAACAGTCACATGTGATTTTGACTGAACTTCTTATGTTTTCGCTTTTTGTACATTTCACGAGAGGGAAACCTTTAGACCATCTCCGCTCTGCTCAGTTGTGAATTTTGTTTGTTGTCTATTATTTATAGCTTCTTTTGAAATGGTATGTTTAGCCAAAATTAAAGGCAGCCATGGACATTTTTACTTTGATCCCTTTAAAAACAAATCTGTTCATGGGTCTTTACAGTTGTGCAACAATGTTCAATTGGGAAATGATACAGCACAGTTGATATTTATGATGCTTTATGATGAATTGTAATGCACATGATATTTTACGGGTGTAAAGGTGTAACAGAGCTGTGAAACATATTTCATATAGTTTATAATGGTGCAGGATTCTGCCGTTTTTTGTTTCTGTGCATGTAGCCATTAACTTTTTTTACTGTCACAAAAACCAATGAGGAATAAATTAACACTAGTTTTAGCAAATCGCAATCAGGTGCTAGGTTTATACATCATGCATAAAGAACAAGATGTAGATGTGGACGACGGTGCAGGGTGTCATTAAGGGTGCCATTAATGAAAACTTTCTTGGTGATTTGATTTTAGCAGATATTATTTCCTCCTGATGAATAGATTATTTTGTTGAAAGCACCTGCTCCTCCTCCTTTTTATGCCTTCAAACTTGTTGATTAAAAGATTGTAAATTATAGACTGCATGCTGGATGTAATTGGGAAAAGCAGAGTAATGTTTTATTTGCGACAATGAAGAAATGTACCACAGCCTTAAGGAGGAAAAAAATCCCAACCGGTTTCTGTTCCTTGCCTTTAGTTTCAATTTCACCAATACTTCACTCGTCATCTTAATAGAATAGACTTGAGGTGAGATGTGTGAACAGAATGATCAAAATACTTTTTAACTTCACAAAAAACCAAAACTTTTGATTGTGTGGCAGATTATTTTCTGAGAGATTACCTTTGAGTCTATTCATCTGTTTTATCACACAACTCTCTCAACAAACTCATGTTTGATGCATGCATGGTCTGTATATCTGAATGACTGAAGAGTGAATGAAACTTGTATGTAATATTAACTGCCACTTGTGTAAATAAAATCGTTATCTATATTCGTTCATTTTGTCTTGGACTTTTTTTTTAATGTACATTTGGTTCTGCTGCAGGCACATTTTGTTTCCTGGGTGATACAGAGTCAGTTTTAAATTACCAGGATTATCAAGATACACGAGACCGTTTCAACTTGAAACCTTTAACTAGTTCTTTCATGAAATTACAGAACATCTAAAGTATGAACAAAACAATTTAATGTAGGTCAACTATTCTGCTGAAAGTTTTTACTGCATTTCATAAAAACGCTTGAGATGTAAACAACAAACCACAGTTCCAAAAAGAAGTATGCTCACGATATGTGTTTTGTTCTGCTGTCATCATTTAACAAAAGATGGAAGTAAATCTACGTGACAATCTGATGACATCTTTACTGCTTATGTGAAGCAGATGTCATCAACTCATGTCTTCAATTTACAAATGGCTCTACTGTTAATGTACTATTACCATTCATTTTAACCAGCCTGCATAATCAAATCGTGGTTAACAAAGCCATTATAATACTTGAACACCTGGTTGGTCATAGAAAGGAGTACGACCTTCTGACAACACGCAGTTTATAAGAGTTAATACACTGTAATGAATGACTTTGATATAATAAGGCAAAAAAAGCATTATACTCCCTCTCTGTGTCTTTAGCAGCCTTGTCCGTCTATCTTACATCCATGTAATCATATCGGCATGAACTCTGAAACTAATATATCACTGATCAGATTCTCATTTGAAACAACCTCAGGTTGCTCTCCACCACGTTATCTTCTTACTCAGCACCAAATCAGATCTGCTGACTGAATGTGTACAACACAGAGGCACAAAACTCAACAGAATATACAGGCTTTGAGGGGTGTGACTTACATGGATTTTAAATACAGTGTGTACAAATCATTGTACCATGTGTAGAATAACTATTTAATGAGGAGAAATTTGAAACAAGGGCATCACTCCCATCATCTTAAATGACCACAGCGGTCCTGAACAGAGAGATAGTGGTTTCAGATCCACAAACTGACCACTCAGAGCCGGTTAATGACTAATTTATTCTTATGACAGTGTCCAATCAAGCAAGAAATATGTGAACAAAGAGGACAATGGTTCTGTCAAATGACAATTTAAGGGGCTGAAAGTGACTTTAAGGATTGTCACTGTGTTTCTTGGCATTTAAATTTTGCATTCATTGTTGGGTAAAGACATTTTGACATTGGTATAGCTTTATACAGCAAAGTCATGGTCCCAGTCATTAGACAGACCTGTTTTTTGTTTTTCTTCCATTTGTTAACTTTGAAGAATTCCCCCTGAAATCTTTTAAGACTTTTAAGACAATATTTAGGACAATACTGTGGTGATCTGTGTCTGATTTTACTTCCAATATAAAAGAAAATGAAAAAGTGGGTTTAATTATTATCGTAATATTATCGAGAAGTAGATCAGGTAAACAAAGGAAACTTCAGGCTTCCTGTTAAGCATTTATGTACAGTAAAAAGAAGAAGAAAAAAAAAAGAGGATTTTGTCCCAATGGAAAAAAAAATAAAAATCGCCATACAATTGATAATAAACGAAAATAATACATTTAATTATATCTGTCATTCATTACTCGAAATTGATTATAATGAAAAACAATGATTAGAGATGAACCAGTCAAAAGTACATACATGGTATTTGTGAGTAATGCATGCTCGGTCTAATGTCGCATGTGGAGCCAGGCGCTCCCTGCTGTGCTGAAGACCAACGTACATTCACTGTGTTGCTTCTTCGGGATTCAGAAAATAATTGTATTTTATCAGACAAGTAAGTTAAAAACACACGCGACGTAATTATGTGCAGAATAAAGGACAGCAAACAAGCCTCGCGTTAATTATAATTTTGTGACACGCCACCAGATATTGCGTAACACGGGCAACAAAATTAGCTGTCGTGTTTTCCTGGAAGTTGTAGTTTAATTCGCCCCGACGACAACCGCGTCTCGTGGCGTAAAGAACTCAATCTCCCAGGATGCCACGGGGCTCGCCTAAGCCACTAGCTGGTGCACACACCTACGCCAAATAAACCCATCGACTGTAATCCTCACTGTACGTAGCCGTGGGTATCTCCCGCCTCACTACAAAGTTTCTTGCAAACACAGCAACAGAAATGGACAACAGCGGGAAAGAGAAGGAGGCCGTTCAGCTCATGGCCGACGCCGACAAAAAATGCAAGTCGTCCGGCTCCTTTTTGGGAGGGATGTTTGGAGGGTAAGACAGCACTGCACCAAAGAACAACAGCTAGCAGCCGCGAAGTGTCTGCAGCGAAGTTGGCACGTAGCCCGCTTTCTGGATCACACTTGCATTGACTTAGCTGCCGACATGAGAACCAGCGAAAGGGTTTTTTTTGTTTTTTTTTTATCAGTTCAAATAAAGGTGACACCACGAGGAGGTGACGTACGGTGTAATAATTCCTGCAAGTCGGCCGGCCGAGTTAGCTGTCTCCGTGACTGTAAACAAGCTGGAGATCACGACTCTCCGGATTTAGCCTTAAAGCTGCGCAGTAAACGAACTTAGATGCTTAAAAATAAAAAAAAAATCTTCCAACTCGCCAACTAATTGTGTTCATCCCTCAAATATATGATGCAAAAAAAAAAAAAAATGGACTCGGTCGAGGAAGCGTTCACATCTTTTTACGTGTCACGTGTGTCACATATTTATCTTCAAATGAACTAAAGCAGCCGAATTAGATTTCTGAGATAGTGTAGTGGAAAGTATAAAGGAGCATCAAAAGGAAATTAAACTACGAGTACTTTAAAATTGTACTTAAGTACAGCACATGAGCAGTCGGTTATTGTCCACCATTGGGATAAACCTGCATTTTGGCAGATGTTGTAATCAGATTCCTGCTGTGATCACGTGGTATTAAAGTACAAGCAACGCGTACAGGACAGTGATGACAATGGCCAGAATGCAATGCAATAGAAATGACTTAAACCGAGTCAAAACATCCAACTGGGAGGCACCAAATATGAATGCTTTGGGGTGAATTACTGATCATTTTCAATTATGAATTATTATTTTTGCAACAATACTTAAAAAAGAAAAAGAAGTGTAGTTCTTGTTTCCCAAAGGTTGCGGACACTCCGGTTTCCATCCAACCCTTTACAGTTCCCCGTGACCCCAGGGGACGTCATTACTGTGGTGTTATTTAAATCTCAGGAATACATGCTGTCTTATTTTGGTATTTTTCACTATATAATAGAGACTTGAAGAAAAATGTTCTTTGCTGAGGCCCAAAATAGCAAAAGCCAGCAGTTATTGTCCTGTGTGACTCAGTGTTTTTTTTTTTTTTTCCTAACGCTCTGCCCGAGGTGTCCCCCAGATGTCACGACTGTGCAGTTGTCATCCGTTGGCAGGCTTTATACTGGTAGTTCTGTGGCTGGCCAAGCAGTGATGTAATCCTCTGACATGACTGGATGGCTGGAGTGTTACAGCTACAGGGAGCTCCCGGGGGTCCACTTCTAGTGGGAAAGGGATGGAGATAATATATAGTGCCTGTGTAGGGGGGTGGGGGGGTTATAAAAGCCAGTCTAACAGCTCAGTGAGAAATGTAACAGCTTGGTACAAGAAACAATTTATTAGACATAACCGTAACATGCAAGCCAGACTGATTAGTTTATCACATTGATGTGCAACGGGGGGAAAAAAAAATGCACTGAATTCAAAACTATTTCCTGTTTTTCCTCCTGTATTTTTCTAGCGGACCCCACAAAGTGGAAGAGGCATGTGAGATGTACTGCAGAGCAGCCAACATGTTCAAGATGGCCAAGAACTGGAGCGGTGCGACAGGCTGTTTATTACTGAACATTTCCAACACACTTGAGAAGCTCTAGGATTATGTGCTGTTTTTTAAAAAAAAAAATTTTTTATGGCACTGTACCTGCAAAGCGCACCGCTTGTAAAGGTGCCACGAGTAAAACAAGAAAGAAGGTGGAATTGTGTGCATAAATTGAAGCTAAATCCAAAGTTTACAGTACGTGTGTTTGACAGTTCTCTGCTCTTTTTTTTTTTTTGCCTTCCCCTTGTGTTTCAGCTGCTGGAAATGCTTTTTGCAAGGCTGCACGTCTCCACATGCAGCTGCAGAACAAACATGACTGCGCCACCAGTTTCATCGATGCAGGAAATGCATACAAGAAGGCTGACCCCAATGGTGAGACGACGTGACCTCGCCTCAAATCACCTTAATGCGCCAGTTTTTCCCTCATCTTCATAAAATCCAAACTTTAACCTGACCGTTTAAACGAATAAAGGATTGACTGTACAGTACCGAGGTCTCTCCTTCTAAATGTACATTAGCAATGTATAATTTAAGAAACTGACACCATTCGATATTTTCATGAGTACTGTTGGCGAGCGAGAGAAATGAGGCCACACAAACGCGACATTTCCGCTGTCGGGAAGCCTCCTCAGAAGAGTTTTCATATATTGGGTATTTCCCCGGATTACCTGAACACGTCGTATCCCCACGCTGAATTCTCACAAGTCTGTTCACGTCAAATCAAAGCAGTTAAAGACTCAGCCTCTGGCGATCAAGACTGTTGTTGCTTTGATGTTGATATTTCAAGCAATTGATCCGTAATATTGTGTAAGATCTGCCGTTGGATTGCGCGGTATTTACTGGTGGTTGATTTGCGGGCCTCATTTAGTATTCTCCTAAGCACGTGCGTGGTTCTGAGGGAGGGGAGCTGGCTGAGGGTATTCGTGCTGTAGAAAGAAGAAGATTCTCTTGCTTGTGTTTTAGTTTTTTTTTTATAGTTTCCCGTTTTAAATGTAACACCTGGCAGGACGGAGCATAAAAAAAACCAACCTCTCACTTGTAGGAAACGTGTTATTTGATTTCACCCCGCTGAGATTCGTATTCCTAGCAGGCTGATGTCAAAGCTAACATGATGTCTAACTGTTCCCTCTTCTTCCCCTTAATGCTGCCAAAAGAGGCAATCAAGTGTTTAAATGCAGCCATCGATATATACACAGACATGGTAAGATGTTCATAGCGACTGTTCACAATGAATCACAACAGCAAATCTGTCTGTATCATTTTTATTTACTCGTAGACCTGGACAACCAAACAGTTTCATACACATCAGTTGTCTCCGCCTTCACCTCCACAACCAGATTTTGTATTTTCGGGGCTCATGTCAACACATTCCTGTCGCACATGTCAATACTTTGATCACATTGTCTTCTTGTTGGATTCATTTTAAATGCTTAAAGCTTGCAGATGTGAAACCACGGGCCGCCGCGCGACCTCGCCGCTCCGCACTGACAATCTAAAACTTTGACTGCCTTGAGAGGCGTCTGTGGATAGATCCAGTCTGTAACGATCTCTCCTCTCTTGCCCCCTCCAGGGAAGATTCACCATCGCAGCCAAACACCACATCAATATCGCAGAGATCTATGAGTCTGAGCTGGTGGATATCGAGAAGGTAAGACGACCGGAGGTTATGCTGTCGGATACGACCACAGTTGAAAGGCATATTTGTTTTGAGGAACGGGAAGGATTACAGTGTTTGTTGTTGTGTCTTTTGTAAAGGCTATTGCACACTATGAGCAAGCAGCAGACTACTACAAAGGAGAAGAATCAAACAGGTAATGCTCCTCCAAAATTGGCGGGGTTTTCCCTGGTTTCTGGAAGGCGTAGGTGCTGTTGTATTGGGGCGGGATGGTGGGCAGTTATATGACTAAAACATGTGTTTCAATGTAATTTTGGACTATTATCATGATAATATTTATTTAAAAATGCACGGCAATTTGACATAAAAATAATAGCCACCTGACATTGGTAAAACAAAGGTCAGAGTGGTCTTCACATATATAGCACTTTACAATTTGCTTCCTGGTCACTTGAACCACAAAGGTTGCTATTGAGGCTCAGGTGCTGTGAATAAAACCCTTGGGTGCTGCACCTGTGTTTTAATATATTGGGGAAAACCCCGATCAGTTACAGCTGTTCGCATGTGAAAAATCAAAGCACAAAGTAATTTATGTTTGCAAAGTTAAGTCTCGACGCCTTGAACGGTGAGCTGAGGGAATTCTGTAGATTTGGTACCGAGCATTGATCACTTATATCACCATTTGCTCAAGTATCTTATCACTTGAAATAGTCCATTGGTGATGTAAAGTCATCTTTTGCAGAGTTTGATGGCGTAGCACACTGATGTTTCTAAACCTGATGAAAACGAGAACACTCATTAAATCTAAAATCAAATTCAGATCCAACTTTTATATACAATTTCCAGTCTGTTGTTGTTTGACCGGTAACTTCTAATCCCACCTACATACAGTATGACTCCAATTTGTACTACTATTAACGTTAACGAACAAGGGGGGGGGGGGGGGGGCAACATGCACAAACACAGGGCTCCGGCTTAGCTCTGCACTCGTTATCATTCATAATTACACCTGTGCTTAAATCTCATTCAGTGACAATGGACCTGAAGTATAGGACATTTCTGATATAATGAACAAGACCATGTTTACCAGGTTTTTGTGTTCCAGTGGGAGAGACGAGTTTGCTGCATTTTGTCAGTAGCACAAAACTCATTAACACATACTTCTTTTTTTTTCTTTCAAACACATTTCTCTGCCCTCCCTGCTAATGAAAAGGAAAATTGCCCTACGTGCTCAGTACACATACACGGGTGTTCTCGTCTGCGTTGCGTTTAACTTTGGTGCGCACTCTTCTTTGACACACTTTTCTTTAGTTCTGCCAACCGGTGTCTGTTGAAGGTGGGAGGTTACTGCGCTCAGCTGGAGCAGTACCAGAGGTCTATCGAGATCTACGAGCAGGTGACCGCCCGGCGCTCTCCTCGTATTCATGCGTCAAGGTTGTACTTCATCAAGCAACGCTGACGTTCAACATGATTTG